>NW_012114522.1:403068-412370 GCF_000951035.1 Colobus angolensis palliatus | reverse complement strand
GATCCCCTAACCTCGTGATCCGCCCGTCTCGGCCTCCCAAAGTGCTGGGATTACAGGCTTGAGCCACCGCACCCGGCCAGTTTTTACATTTTGATGTAATGCAATTTATGTATTTTTTTCTTTCTTTACCCCACACTGCTAGAACTAAAAATTCCTAACCAATTCAGTCTAAATGAACACTAGTCCATAAGCCCCAATGGGGCAAGGACCGTGTCCTGGTCACGACTACAGCCTCACCCCTCCCACAGTGCTTGGTACATACTAAGTACTCAGTGAATACTTACTGAACAAATAGACTGTAGGCAAAAGAGTATATAGCTTAAAAGAGAGACCAGATAATCCGAAGGTATTTCCAAAAAGAGGCAATATAGAGATTTACGAGGAGTCAGATTTCTAGCTCACACCTTCACATCTCCTGCTATATTCTTCAGGGTTCACTCAGTAGACAGAAACCACCCGTGGTTCTAGCAGAGAGTCCCGTGTAGAGAAGGGGTAGTTTGGTATTGAGGGATGGAAAGGCAGAGGGACTCTGAGATGCCATGGAGTAGCAACCTTGGGAAGCAGCTGCCACCCCAGGGCTGGGGAAACGCGGGGAAGCAGAGGGAATTACTCCAACTCGGCAGCTCAGAGGAAAAAAGCCAGTGGAGCTGGGGCCCAGACCACGGAGGGGCATTGGGCTCGAGCCCTCAGGTTTTGTTTGTTTGTTTGTTTGTTGAGACAGCGTTTCACTCTGTCACCCAGGCTGGACTCCAGTGGTGCAATCTGGGCTCACTGCAACCTCCCACCTCCCAGATTCAAGCAATTCTCCTGCCTCAGCCTCCCAAGTAGCTGGGACTACAGGCACACACCACCACGCCCAGCTATTTTTTTTTTTGTATTTTTAGTAGAGATGGGGTTTCACTATGTTGGCCAGGCTGGTCTTGAACTCCTGACCTCAAATGATCCGCCCACCTTGGCCTCCCAAAGCGCTGGGATTACAGGCATGAGCCACCGTGCCCAGCCCAGTTTTTTGGGATTTTTGGAGTTGGGGGTCTCACCCTATCTCCCAGGCCGGAGCACAGGGGTACGATCACAGGGGAGGGCAATTCCTGGCCTCCCAAAGTACTCGGATTACAGGTGTGAGCCATGGCGCCCAGCCCATCCATGGTTTCTGAGGGGCCCGGAGGTTGGTGCAGTGAGCTGGGCAAACTGCAAACTGAGAGGGGAAGGAACTGCCCCTGTGGGGGTGAAACGTTGCTACGGTGACACTCCTGCCTTGCCAGCTCCAGGAAGCACCCCTAGGGACAGAGCCTGACAAGGATGCAGCTGTGAGCAGAAAGGTGGTGCTGAGACCCTGTCGGTGTCATAGAGGGTGGGCTTAGGGCTGAGGGTGGTAAGTTAAGTAACCAGCACACCTGGTTAAATCTGTTACAACAAAACTCTATGCGGCAGAAAGAACTCTAAGCCCAAAAGCAAAACTATTTTAGAATCAACAAAATTCCATTTCAAACATAAAACTAGACAAAGTTACAGCAATGATTACGGAGCAACGTGTAAGGAACCAAAGAAAGGTTTCCAGGTCATAGCAAAGCACCTTTTGTGAAAGGAAGGAGAAAAATGTGCACAAAGACTGGGTGTCCTATTCAAGAAAGAAAAAGATGAATATTATACATGAAAAGACATTTAGGTAGAGATATTAATTTAAATTATTCCAAAATATCTTAGGGCCTATGATGTCCCAAGCAACTGGCGAAGACTAGAACCTTTAAAGACAGAAACAAAGCACATAATTGCTTCACCAGTAAAGGAGGTGGGTGTGGACTAAGGAAATAAGCCAAACAGGCTTGAAATCAAAACAAGACAAAAAATAAGGCAAGAAAGCAGGGAGGGAGAACCTAGGGAAAGTGGATTTACAGGATGAATGCAGTAATATCCCAGAGCCAAGAATCAATGTGCCAGTCACCTAACACATCAGTGACCCACATCTGCCAGTTCAGCCTGATCTTCTTCTTGAGCTGGCAGAACAATCTGCCACTTACAGTAATAATTCGAAAACAGAAATGGAGAAGCTTAAATAAAAAGGCGAAGTGTTGACTCAGAAAAAGCTGGTTTCACTAGATTAATAATAGACAAAACAGGCTTTATCCCTAATTTTAAATTTTTTAAATAAAAAATCATTGAAATCCTCTGGAGGGAGGAAAAAATAAAAGATTCAATATGCAAGGAAAAGGAGAAGAAAGGGAGGGAGAAGAGAAGGAAGAGGAACAGAAAAGTTCTACCATTAATTTTTTATGTTTTGTGAGACTACAGTAATCTTGATACCAAAACTCAACAAAGATAGTGAGAAGGGAAAGTACGAGATAGTCTCACTCAAACACAGATTTTAAAATTATACAAAAATAGTAGTAAACCAAATACATCAGTGTATAAAAAGATGATCATAAGTTAGGTTTATCTCAGGAATGCAAGTATGGTCTATCATCTGAAAATCAATCATCGTAATTTGCCATGTTAGCATCAAAAGGCAGAAACATGATCTCAATGACATGAAAACAAGTATTAACAAATAGGAATGAAGGGAACTTTCTTAAACTTAATAGGGTAGCTAGATATAAAAAGCAACTAGTCAATTACACTCTGATATATCACACGAGCTAACATGTATAATTTATTCTATTTTTATTCCTTTTCCAATCAGCTTCCTCAGGTTGAAACCTTTACAATTTTTAAAAGGTACCATTTATAACGGCAAATAAAATCATAAGGTACCAAGAAATAATCTAGCTAGAGAGTAAATCTAATTAAAGATGTTTATGAAGGAAATTACAAAGTTTTACTGAAATAAACCAAAATGAGAGAGAAGAGACATACTATTTGCATGGATAGGAAGGCTTGATACCCTAAAGATACCAATTCCTTCAAGCTCTTCTACAGATTAAAACACAAAATGTCAATAGCATTTTGGGGAATTTGTAAACTGGTTGTAGAATCTACATAAAAGAGCAAGGCCCAAGCACAGACAAGAAAACCTGCCCTGTAAGACCTAAAGACTTATTATAAAGCTACAGTAATTTTTTAAAGTATAGTTGGGGATACTGACTAGGAAGGAATAGAGAACTGAGAAACAGACCCACACGTACTTGAACACATGATCCATGACAGAGGGGGCATTGCTGATCCACGTGGAAGGATGAGATTAGTGCTAGAACCACTGGTTACCCACAGAGAAAAAAAACTAACTTTTGTTTTACCTGATTCTTTTCATAAACATTAACTCCAAGGAACTTTAAGGGAAAAAAGGGAGAAAATTGTTTTTGACCTCAGGTAGTAATAAATGTATTAAATAAGACACAGACCAGGTGCAGTGGCTCATGCCTGTAATCCCAGCACTTTGGGAGGCCAAGATGGGTGGATCACTTGAGGTCAGGAATTTGAGACCAGCCTGGCCAACATGGTGAAACCCTGTCTCTACTAAAAATATAAAAATTAGCCAGGTGTGGTGGTCTGTCTGTAATCCCAGCTACTTGGGAGGCTGAGGCAGGAGAATCGCTTGAACCCGGGGAGGTGGAGGTTGCAGTGAGATGAGATCACACCACTGCACTCCAGCCTGGACGACAAAGTGAGACTCCATCTCAAAAATATATATATAAGACACAAAGGGTAAACTATAGGAGAAAAGATTATACATCTGGCTAGAGAGTGAAAAGAGGAGTCATGCCCAGGGCAGGGACACGTGCGACGTGCACAATCAGCCAGGGACTAGCAGCCGGCATCTATCATTCCCGCAGTCCATGAGGAAAAGACAGCCAGAGAGGAAAGAGGGACGAAAAGGTGTGAGTAGGTGCCTCAACAGAGAGGAAACGCAGAGCCTTATAACCAAAGGAATGCAAATCAAAGCCAGATGAGATACCACTTTACAACTCCCAGATTGGCAAAAAATTTAAAAGTCTGGCAAGCATACCTGGAGACAGGTACGAGAACGTTCACTAGCGCATTATTAGTGATTTTTTAGTGGTTCTGCGTATGTAGCAGTAGATTCACGCAATGGATTATACACAGTTCCAGACTGCAACTACCAATAATATCATGGATAAACCATTGAAATAACATGAAGTGATTAAAAACAAGTTACAGACAACTGTGTTATTAAGCCATTTCTATAAAACTGAAGCAGCAGCAAAACTAATCGATACACCGCCACCGATTCCAACTCTTCAGACACTTCTGGTTCTGCCGGGACATGGTGGCCACCTTGCTCTGAACAGTCTTACTTTCCTAGAAACCCCACAGAGCATAAGCCAACAGTGAGGGGGCCACACTGGTATCTGCCCCTTTGCTCACGGATCCTCTACCTCCATGGCCCCCGAGCCATCTGTCCTACTGATCCCAGCTTCTCAGGGGGCCCCTGCCCTATTCCAGGATGGCGGGGGCTTCTGCCCACTGCTTCCCAGCCCCTCCACAGGCCTGAAGCTGTCCTCACTGCGACACCATTCCCCAGAGAGCACACTCGGGAACCGTGGTCAGGACAAACTCCATGGGCAAACGCTGCTGGGACTAGGAAAGGTCACCTGGTGCGGGCTGCACAAAGCCCTAGGCCCCCAGCTCTGCCGCAGCCCGTGAGGCTCCTCTCCCTGGAGCCGCCGTTCCTTCCCAGGACCAGGTGGACTCAGAGTGCCGCTGCCCAGTGTCTGCCTCCCCTCTTTCCGCTGGGGACGAAGAGCAGTGCAATGCTGGCCCCTGGGATCCCTGTTTACACAGCGTGATGGCCAACACCACCCTTCCCAGAGATACTTGCATCATGGGGCCTTAGCTGTGACCCTTTTAGAAGTACCATCCAGGCTTTTTTTTTTTTTTTTTTTACAATCTATTTTGAAACTTCCTCTCATTGTACTGGAAAAACAGCGTAAAATCTATGTGCTGAAGCTGAAACTCTCCTGGCTTGCAATCCATGGAGCCTGTCATTGGTTACACCACGTAAATACAATTTGTTTCCAAGGCCATCTCTCATTGACTTTGTTCTTACTAAAATAATTTTTTAAATAATTTGTACTTTTCCTTCAAATGAAGTTTTTTTTTAGTAAATATGTTCATATTTCCATCATAAGAAGTTGAAACAACACAAGATAAAAATTCCCTGGATTCTTCCCAGTTTTCATTTACTACCTCTGAGATAACTACTATTACCCATTTGGAGTGTTTCCTTTGTATTTTTTCCATATATTTACATATAAACATATGTGCACTTTAAAACATATAGGTTTCTTTGAGGGGTGTTGGAATTTTTTACACAAAAATAGGATATTAAATATATGTGTTTTTGTGACTTGCTTTTTCCACTCAATATGCCCTCAGGAGCTTCCCTATCAGTAATGTATTGATCCGCTTTGCATGACAGAGGCTGCTTGCCATTCCTGCAAATAACCAGTTCTTTCACAGGAATAGAAATCTTAGCTAGACACACGGCTGTCCAGCTAAGGACTACATTTCCCAGCCTCCTTTGCACTAGGCAAAGCCACATGACTAAGTCTGTCCAATGAGATGTCTGCAACTTCCAGACTGTGCCTCCACCTCCCTCTTTCTCACTGCTGATGGAAATGGGGAAGTGAAGCTAAAGGAGCTATCTCAAAGTTCAGGGCAAAAGCCACATGTGAAGAGCAGCAACGACACAACAGAAGGCACCCTGGGTTCCTGATGAGGGTGGAGCCTCCACACCAGCTCTGGAGGATTTACTCAAACTACACTTCTTATATCTAAACCACTATTATTTTATTTTGTGCTGTTACAGCATAGAAACTCATATTACTTTTAAATAAGTGTATGAATCCCATAGTATGGAAACACTACATTTTTCTTTACTCCATTGTCAACAGACAATTTCATTCGATCAAAAAAAATTAAGTGCCTTCTAACTGCCAGGCACTGTTCTAGTGCTATTGTTGCAAACCAGGCTGCAATAAAGATCCTGGAGCACAATTCTTCATGCTTTTCTAGTACAGGTATCTTCTCTCCCTGATTGAAAGGAGACGAGGCCGGGCACGGTGGCTCAAGCCTGTAATCCTAGCACTTTGGGAGGCCGAAACGGGCGGATCACGAGGTCAGGAGATCAAGACCATCCTGGCTAACACGGTGAAACCCCGTCTCTACTAAAAACTACAAAAAACTAGCCGGGTGAGGTGGTGGGCGCCTGTAGTCCCAGCTACTCGGGAGGCTGAGGCAGGAGAATGGCATAAACCCGGGAGGCGGAGCTTGCAGTGAGCTGAGATCTGGCCACTGCACTCCAGCCTGGGCGGCAGAGCGAGACTCCGTCTCAAAAAAAAAGAAAGGAGACGGCAAGGAGGAGGAACCTGCAGTCCATTATTTCACTTTCACTGGGGTTACCCCAGAAAAGAAAGGTGACCTAATCAAATCTCCTTGTAAACTTGCTAATGAAAGACCTCCTGGCAAACCCAAGGATATTTGCTGGCAGGAGAATCCTTATCTGTGGAATGTTTTCAGCAGGATGTACCTGGTGTGTCTAGGATTGCTCACAGTAAATAAACTTGGAATCCTAGGAGTTATGGAGTATGGATCCCTGAAAAATGTCACATAAACTATGCAGCTCTCACAGTACAAAATGGACATACTTCATGGTCAACAGCTTCCCCCATGTAAGTGATGTGAGCAGGTGCATTTGCTTAGAGTAAGACCTCCCATGTGAAATGTGGGACAGAGCACGTCCTCACACAGGAGGAAAGAACCAGGCAGTGTAATTGGCAGACAACTTCTCTCTGCTTCTATAAAGCCTCACAATTACATGTGTCCTAGAAATTATTAGGAAGCTTGATATGTAATAAGATCAGTGACTCCCAAAAGTTTAATCTAACAGTTTTATCATTGTGTTTTCTTAAAGGGAAAATTTGTTTTAAAAAGGCAAAAGAATTCCTTCTCTTACTCCTTCCTCAGTTAAACGTAATAGACTGAAATTTTGCTTTCATGGACTCAGGTTTGTAAGAAATTTCACTTTAAAATGTACTTTTATCTTATATAACTCAATCTGATTTTCTAACTCTAAGCCAAAATTACACGTGATGCAGATTTAATTCAGTCATTTCTAAGTAAACAGTCAAATTAACTTTTCTGTCAATTCTGCTCTTTAGTGCTTCAGTTGCATCACATTCAAGCCCTCTCGGGTACGCCACACTGGTCCCCTCCCTGCGGTTTCAGTGGATGAGGGGACGTTTGTGTAACTGTTGCTTCAACAACACAGGGTGAGGCCCCCAGACTCTCAGGTGTCACTTGGTTTGGTCCTGTGCTCACCTCATTCTCACGCTGCCACTTATGTGTCTGTCACTGGACACATGTTGAGCCTTATTCATGACTTTGGCACTGGCTCCTTCAGGGACAGACATGGCCTCAATCAATCCCAAGGAGATACTATTATAGGCTGAAATGTGTTCCCACAATCCAGTTGTGTTGAGATCCTGACCCCCAATACCGTGGAATGTGACTGTATTTGGAGACAGGGCCTTTACAGGGATAATTAAGGTAAAATGAGGTCGTTAAAGTAGACTCTAGTCTATTACGACTGGTGTCCTTATAAGAAAAAGAGATTAAGACAGAGAGATGCACAGAGGGAAGACGATGTGAAGACACAGGGAGAAGATGGCCATTGGCCAGCCAAGAAGATGGGCCTCAAAACAAATGAACCCTTGACAACTGACCTCAGACATGCTGCTGACCTCTTCATCTCAGACTTCACCACCTGGACTATGAGAGAATGAATGTCTGTGTTCCAGCTGGCCAGTCAGTGGAACTTTATAATGGCAGGTGAGCAGGCCAAGACTGTCCACACTGCACCCGCCACAGCAGGCCCCTAGCCCCATGGCTGGCCCGGGTACAGGCCCATGAGCACATTCACAGTCTGTGCAACACACTCTCTCAAGCTCTGTGACCCCCTGGGAGCCCAGAGGAACTTCTCGTGCCACTCAGAGTCATCCCTTGCCCTGATCCCGCTCCCACCTTCTATGGGGCAGTCCCCCTCCAAGTTCTAAACACACGTCTTGCACTCCTGGGTCCCAAACATGAGGGCAGCTTCCATCGGGGTCACCATGGAACTCAAAGTGGAATGTGAAGGCTCCTCCCAGCCACCTGACGCCCTGGTGCTCTCCAATTCTCCTCTTCTCGCCCCACAGCTCAGGTGTTTCTCACAGGGAGGGTGGGGAAGGACGCACTGATGTTTGCAGTGTGCAGCTTGGTCTTTCTGCCTTTCATCTGAACCCTCGGCTCTTCAACCTGGAATCCAACAGCTGAGCCTCCTGTCCTGACAACTTCCCTTTGGGGTTAATGGTGACCCTGTGACCTCCCATCCAGACTGGACATGGTTAGTAGATAAGGGGGAGGAAAAGTCAGGCCAGGTAACAGATCTCAGATGGCCACTCTGCTCACAGAGCTGCCCACACACCCTGTGACCTTGCTTTCTTTAGGACACAGTCACATGTAGTTTGAAGAACCGGGGCAGCCAGGTCAAAAGTTTTCTAAGTTTACAGGAGAAAACTATAAACAAACACTCCCAATACAGCTCGTGCTGACTTTGCGTAAGACCCTAGAGTAAGAGAAATCTCACTACCATCTGCATTATCACCTAACTGCAAAACTACTACGTCTAGACCTGTATCTCTCTGTCCCTACTGTGTGTATATATATTGTCACAGTCCATTTTCTGTTGCTATAACTGAATACCTGAGACTAGGTAATTTATTTTTTTAAAAAAAGAAATGTATTCATTACCATCCTGGAGGTCAAGGGACTGCATCTGGTGAGGGCCTGCTTGCTGGTGGGGACTCTGTACAGAGTCCTGAGGTAGCACAGGGCATCACATGTTGAGGGAGCTAAACTGGCTCTTAACAAACCCACTGTCTATTTTTCTCAGATATGATTCAAATGTATTTGTTTAAATGCATGGAGTACAAGTACAATTTTGTCATTATACATGCACAGACTGCACAGTGCTGAAGTCTGGGCTTTGAGGGTATCCTTCACCCAAATGACATACATTGCACCCATTCAGAAATTTCTCATCATCCACACTCCTCCCACCCCCTCACCTTTCCAAGTCTCCATTCTCTACCATTCCACTCTCTACATCCACGTGTATATATTATTTACCTCACACTTATAAGTGTGAACGTGTGGGATTTGTCTTTCTGTATCTGACTTGTTTTACTCAGGATAGTAGCCTCCAATTCCGTCCATGTGGCTGCAAAAGACAAGATTCCATTCTTTTGATGGCTGAAGAGTATTCCATTGGGTATAGATGCCACGCTGAAGAGTATTCCATTGGGTAT
>NW_012114522.1:369860-402833 GCF_000951035.1 Colobus angolensis palliatus | reverse complement strand
GATGCCACGCTGAAGAGTATTCCATTGGGTATAGATGCCACGCTGAAGAGTATTCCATTGGGTATAGATGCCACGCTGAAGAGTATTCCACTGGGTATAGATGCCACGTTTCCTTTATCCACTCACCCACTGACGGACACTTAGGTTGATTCCTTATCTTTGCTACTGTGGATAGTGCTGCAATAAACACAAGAGTACAGGTATCTTTTTGATATAATGATTTCTTTTCCTATGGGTAGCTGGATATCCAGTAGTAGGATTGCTGGTTCAAATGGTAGCTCTATTTTTAGGACTTTGAAAAATCTACATACTGTTTTCCATAGAGGCTGTACTAATTTACATTCCCACCAACAGTGTATAAGAGTTCCCTTGACAACATCTGCTATTGTTTGACTTTTTATTAACAGTCGTTCTGAGTGAGGTAAGATATCTCACTGTGGTTTTAATTTGCACTTCTCTGATGATAACTGATACTGGGCATTTTCTCATATGCCTGTTGAATATTTGTATATCTTCTTTTGAAAAATGTCTATTCATATCCTTTGCCCACTTCTTAATGGCATTATTTTGTTGCTGTGAGTTGTATGAGTGTTCGTATATTCTGGATATTAGACCCTTGTCAGGTGCATATTTTGGAAATATTTTCTTCCATCCTGCAGGCTATCTGTTCACTCTGTTGATTATTTCTTTTGCTGTGCAGAAGTTCTTTAACTCCCACTTGTCCAATTTTGTTTCTGTTGCCTGTACTTCTGAGAATTCAACAATAAATTATTTGCCGAGACCAATCTCCAAAAGAGTTTCCCTAGGTTTTCTTCTAGTATTTTTATAGTTTCAGGTTTAAGTCTTTAACCCAGCTTGAGTTGATTTTGTGTATGGTGAGAGATACGAGTCCAGTTTCATTCTTCTATACAGGGCAATCCAATTTTCCCAGTACCATTTATTGAAAAGGATGTCTTTTCCCCATTGTCTGTTCTTGTTAACTTTGTCAAAGATCACTTAGCTGTAAATATGTGGCTTTATTTCTGGGTTCTCTATTTTGTTGTCTAGTTTTATACCAGTAACATGCTGTTTTGGTTACTACAGCCTTGTATAATTTGAAGTCAGGTAATGCAATATCTCCAGCTTTGTTCTTTTTGCTTAGAATTGCTCTGGCTATTCAGGTTCTTTTTTGGTTCCATATAAATTTTAGGACTGCATTTTCTACTTCTGTGAAAAATTACGTTGGTATTTTGGTAGGGATTACATTGAATTTGTAGATTGCTTCAGACAGTGTGGTCACTTTAATGATATTAATTATTCCAGTCCATAAACATGAATGTTTTTCCATTGGTTTGTGTCATCTTTCACTTCCTTGGTTCAGTTGATACCTAGGTATTTTATTTTTGTAGTTATTGTAAATGGGACTGCTTCCTTGATTTCTTTCTCAGCTAGATCATTATTGATGTAAACAAACACTACTGATTTTTGTACATTGATTTTGTGTCCTGCAACTTTGCTGAATTTATTTATCCAATCTAAGAGTTTTTCAATCAAGTCTTTAGGTTTTTCTAGATATAAGGTCACATCTAGCCAGGGGCGGTGGCTCATACCTCCCAGCACTTTGGATAGCCAAGGCAGGCAGATTGCTTGAACCAGAAGTTTGAGACCAGCCTAGGCTACACTGTAACACTCCACCTCTACAAAAAAATTTAAAAATTAGTCAGGCATGGTAGTATGCACCTGTAGTCCTAGCTACTTGGGGGGCTGAGGCAGGAGGATCCCTTGAGTCCAGGAGTTTGAGGTTACAGTGACCTAGAATAGCAGCACTGCACTCCAGTCTGGGTGACAGAGCGAGACTTTGTCTCAAAAAAAAAAAAGATTATGTCATCAGCAAACCAGGATAATTTGACTTCCTCTTTTCTAACTGGTATGCCTTTTATTTATTCCTCTTGCCTGACTGCTCTGGCTAGGACTTCCCGTACTATGTTGAATAGGAGTGATGAGAGTGGGCATCCTTGTCTTGTTCCAGTTCTCAGAGGCAATGCTTTCAAACTTTTCCCCTTTCAGTATGATGTTGGCTGTGGGTTTGTCATAGACGGCCTTTATCATTTTGAGCTTCTACGCCTTGTTTGTTGAGGCTTTTTATCATGCTGAATTTTACCAACTGCTTTTTCTAAGATGGTCATATGGTTTTGTTCCTAATTCTATTTATGGGATGTATCACATTTACTGATTTGCATATGTTGAACCATCCTTGCATCCCTGGCACATAACACATCATAGCATATTATCTTTTTGGTGTGCTGCTGGAGTCAGTTTGCTAGTATTTTGTTGAAATTTGTACATCTATGTTCAACAGAAATACTGGTCTGTACTTTTGGTGTTGTGTCCTTGTCTGGTTTGGGTACTGGGGTGATACTGGCCTCATAGAATGAGTCAGGAAGAACTCCCTCACCCTCCATTTTCTGGAACCGTTTCAGGAGGGTTAGTACTAGTTCTTCGTAGGTTTGGTAGAATTCGGCTGTGAATCTACTTGGCCCTGGGCTTTTCTCTGTTAGGAGATGTTTTTGTTACTGATTCAATCTCACTGCTCATTATTCAGACCCACCCTCTTGATAACTAATCCACTCCTGTGACAACCTATCAAGGATGAATGGATTATGGATTCTGCCATTCATGAGGGCAGAGTCCTTATGACCCAATCACCTCTTAAAGGCCTCATTTCTTAATACTGTCACATTGGGGATGACGTTTCATCATGAGTTTCAGAGAGGACAAACATTCAGACCATAGCACATCCCTATTACGGAGCTTTTAATCTATACAATAAATTATAAAAATAATCAAATTTACTCATTGATTTTATGACAAGGTTCATATCAAATAAATCAAAATGAAACTTAAGCTGCATTTCTGAACCAACAAATCCTATCCTTTACCCTCCAAGCATGCATAAATCACCTTTCAGAAAACTCCTCCCAAGAAAATTCCCACTCTCTATCTGAACTGTAGCTACCAAAAATTCATTCATTTTCAATTTTTCCCCTTTGGCAGATTTTTTATAACTAGTTTACAATATTTTGACCAAGGCACTAATTTCTTTTATATACAAAGAGCTCTTACTAATCAATAAGAAAAAGGCCTACAATTAGGTAGAAAAATGGCCAAGGTACATGAATCAGGAGTAGACAATAAAAGAAATATTTATGGTCAATTAACATACAAAATTGCTCAATTTAAGAAATTAAATAATACCATTTCTTTCCTCTCAGATTGGCAAATAAATAAAAGACTGATAAAACTCTAGAGCTACACGGGTAGGAGGAAAAGGGCCTCTTCTCCAGCTACCTAAGATGCTGAAAAGGAAGAAGGCCAAACGGAGGGAGGTGGCCCTGGCCCCTGCCACCATGCAGCAGCAGGAGGCCAAGAAGATGGACATCTGAGGAAAGGCCTAAGAATTTCTGCACTGGACAGGATGTCCAGCCATTACAGGGACCTCGCCCACTTTGTCAAAGGGCCTGCTGTATCAGGCTGCAGCGGCAAAGGGCCACCCTCCTTGAGTGGCTGAAAGCACCTCCTGTGATTCACTGGTTCACCCAGGGCTCAGGCCACAGGCAGCTAGCCAACCACGTATGCTGGCCCACAGCACTAACCAGAGACAAGCAAGAGAAGAAGCAGAGACTGCTGGCCTGGGGGACATCCCCACTAAGAGACAGACCATGTGTCCTTCCAACAGGAGTTGATGCTGTCACAACATTCGTGGAAAACAAGAAGGCTCAGCTAGTGGTAACTGCACGTGACGTGGCTCCCACTGAGCTGGTTGTCTTCCTGCCTGCCTGTGTCCTGAGATGTGGGTTCCCTACCGCACTGTCAAGGAGAAGGCCTGATGAGGGCGTCAAGCCTGCAGGACCGACGAGTCTGCTCCACTGTCACCTTCACACAGGTTAACTTGGAAGACAAGGGAGCTCTAAGCTGGCGGAAGCTATCAAGACCCACGACAACAGATATGACAAGATCTGCCATCACTGGGAAGGCTACGCTCTGGGACCAAAATCTGTGGCTCACGTTGCCAACCTGGAAAAGGCAAAGGCCATGAAACCTGTCACTAAACTGGGTGAAATGAACACTGTTGAGTTTTCTGTACATCAAAATAACACAAATTCTCCTTCAATAAAAAAGGGGCATACACACACACACACTACTGACAAAAATATAAACTGGAAGACCTCTTTGGTGGGCAATTTGGCAAACTTTAAAATGCACATACACTTTTAAAAATAGCAATTCCACATCTAGGAACCTACCCAAAAGAAAACTCACATATATACAAAGATAGAACCCTAAGAATTTTTACTGCAATCCAGTTGATAATGAAATCTAGAAACAGTCTGAGGTTGCCATCAACTGGGAACTGATTCAATAAAAAATGGCACAGGCATACGATGGAATACCATGTGGCCACTACAATGAAGAAGAGTTTTTAAAATTGATAAACAACTAAGTACATGAGAAATGTGTTTTAGAAAAAAGTAACTCACAGCAGTATGTCACATGTATTTTCAATAAAGGGAAGGAAAAGGAGGAGAATATCCAAGAGGTTGTGCAGACAGAGTAAGTGCATGAAAGGAAGCGGACTCTGAACTGCAGCTCTCCATGTGGAGCGGGACAGAGGCAGCAGCAGCATCTAAGGCTCCGACTCTTACAGTGCTTGGGTATGTTATTATGAATACAGTGGTGGAGAATGAGATGATGAGCACCCACCCACCAACACACTGCACTGCGAGACATAAAACTGCACCAGCACGAGCAAGGCGCCGCGGCACCCCTCCGGGAGAGGCCCCCCTGGCCTCGCACTTCCTCGCCCTCCCGCTCGCCCCTGGCTTGTCCTCCCACCTAGGGGCAGGCACCACCCTGGACAGCAGACTGCACTGCTCACGGGCTTGAGGCTTCTGTACTTTGCCTTTTTTATGAGCGCTGTTTTCGGATGTACTTCAGGTGATGCAGGTACCACAATCTGGCTCAGATGTAGCTCTTTGGTACACCCATGAGGTATTTCTCCATTCTCCTGTTAATGGTCTTATCTCAGTAAGAAACAGCTGAGAAGGAAGGAAGGCACTGCAAATCCACCCTTCTGCGGGCAGCAGTCCTCAGGTGCTGTGGTCTCAGGACTCCCGGGAGGACCTAAAAACTACTGAGCACGTCAGCGAGCCTTTATCTTTGTGGGTTTCAGCTACTGACGTTTCTCATACCAGAAATTAAACTGAGGAATGTAAAAGTATTTATTCATTCATTTCAAAATTACACCAATCAATCCTTTACATATCATAAATAACATATTTTCATTTTTAAAATTTCCAAAATCCATTGTATGGAAATTTTAAGAACATGGGTGCTGCTACTTAACCAGGTATTTTAATTAATATAATTTATTTAATTAATATAACTTTGAGTCAGTTTGCAAAGACACAGAATTAAACACACTTGCCTTAAATGAAACACAAGGCCATCATTTTTGATGACAGAAGCATTTCGAGATTCTGGGTTCTCTTTCACGTCAACCCCTTTTATAGTCACAGGCCTGAGTGTTTATCTCCATGAGAACCAGTTTGTGCTGGCTACAGACATTAGGCAGAGACAAGGAGCAAACTACACAAAAGGGAAAGCAGTCCACTTCCAAAGATCAAATCATCCGCTTCAAGAATTTCAGACTCTCAGCAAGTCTACAAGTAACTCAGCTCCCATTCCTTGCTCCTCCCCAGAGGAGGGAGAAGCTGACGAGGATGAGCTGGCACAAAGTCATCACCTGGGTCAGTGTGCAGGGGGTTAAAGCTTTCCATCTCACCAAGAAGAGGTCGAAATGCTGAGCAACAAAGAGTCTGGCTCGCTGGTTTCCAGGCCTCCACAGGAGCAAGTGGCCACTGAGGGCGGAAACCTGGGCTGAGCCTGCGGACAGCAGGATGGAGGTGGCAGTGACAAAAGCCTTGGGAAAGGACAGCAATGGAGAATCTAGTGGCAGTTAGGACACAGAACTGTTGGCCTTAGACACCAACTTGTGACTAGATGCAGCATTATATTTCTTCTAATAGTCAGCTTTTTTTGCATACAGATTAAGAAAGGCTGGTGCCAGTAATTTAAAAGGGAACGTTTAACGTTCACGGAACCAGTAATAACTGTGTAGACAGAATGCTGAAGATTCTTCTAGGGCTAAGAGCGAGTGCCTAAGCCAAGGACACCGTCGGCAGGGGCCCCTCCCCAGGCCTGGGCCTCAGAGCATGCTGGACACCACGCGCCTGCAGCGCACTGCAGAGAGGAGCTGACGGGGCTGTCCAGGCCAGAGCTGCTCCACAGCCACAGAAAACCCCGCACTGGGGTGCAGGCAAGCCAAAGTGGGTTCAAAAGGAGAAGTTGGGGGTTAGATGCCCTTGGGGGGTATTGAAGAAGGGTGCATACAGACGCTGGGTAGCCAAACGAGGCACTGTGCCAGGAATCAAGGCATTTCCTCTGAGCACCAAGCCCACCCTGCCATGCCCGGCTTCTGATCCTGGCACTGGGCCTTGAAGACCACATGGCTATCCTGACCAGGGGCTCCATGTTCAGCACTGGGCACGGGCACTGCTTCCCAGGTGATGTGGGCTGGCATGTGAGGGTCCCACATCATTTTTCCTGGGGACTGGGGACAGCTACCAATCCTCAGCCGGGAGCTGCCTCACTCTCTCACAGCTGTGACAGACTCACGGTCCTGTCAGATAAGGCCCCTACTCTAGGCATCTAAACCTCCCACACCCACTTTTCCAGACTCAGCCCCTTTCCACACTGATGACGTTAGCCTTGTCTTTTCTGTCTTTCAGCAGCTAACCATCTTTTCCTTTGCTAACAATTCTGTATACTGAATTTTTCCTGTTCAAATACTGCTGTGTTTCCTATCTCCTGGCTGGATCCTGACTGATTCCACCTGAGTTTGTGCAAAGTAAAGCCCTAAAGTCCCCGTCACCACTAACAATCCGGAGTCACGTGAAGCTTGCTACCTGACACCGCTGCACCCTCCAGGGGCCTCCTCTGCTCTCTCCCTCCCTGTGCCAACTCTTCTTCTTCCTCTAATTTCCAGGCCCTTCCTGCATCCCTGCTGGCCCCTTCTCTCAGCACAGGCCAGCGTGCAGGTTGGACTCTGATCATTGTGGATGGTCACGGCCACCTTCAAAGCTCTGCAGACCTGCCCAGAGGGACGTCCGGACCCATCTTGTGGCCACATCATGACCGCTGGAAGCTTCTGCTGCTCTAACGGGGGAGGCTATGGGATCAGACTGACCTAACTACGCAGGAAGGCCCACTTGGCAAAGTAAATAGCAACAGACAAACTTCAAGAGATTACAGCAGGAACCCATAAAACACAACATGTTACTACCTATTTATTTTTAGACAGTGTATCACACCACATTATGAAGGCCATTCCAAATCACATACAGGAGTGTCTCGGTGGGAAGCGACACGGAGTGCCAGGGCTGTCTTGGTCCCAGCACTTACATGCCCTGTGACTGCAGGCAAGTCACCTGATAGCCAAACCTCAATCTCCTGGCCTGATGGCCTCAGGATTCCTATCAAGGTAAGGATGCACTCTGCAAAGCAGTGACAACCGCACTGTTATTTCCAACCTTGAGGACATGCCGGCTCCCCTTCTGCTCTGCTCCAGCGTGGATGGGAAGAGCCAGGACCCTCATCTTCACTGCAAAGAAGCCCAAGACTGGCATCACAATCCCACCTACACACCCATGTCACCCGCCCCAAGGAGTAGTCCATTCACTGGTGGGATGGGGATGACAGCGTTATCTGTCTCTCAGGTCCCCTAAGGACCATAAGCATCACTGTCAATCAACTAAAATAGCGTCATACTCCCCACTGTCCAGGTCACTTTGAATTTCAGGAGAAAGCAGGTGAAGGTGCCCTGTAATCCACAAAGAACCACATAAACACCAGTGTCAACCTTCACTACACTACAGCAGTGGAGAAAACACAGTTTTAAATATGTATTCAAAGAGATGAGGAATCTCCTGATGCCAAAGAACATTTTCACCACTTTCCAGGGCTCTTCACCTCTCCATCCCTGGCCAATACAGGCAGCTCACATTGAGGCCGGCTCCCTGGCAGTGGCCCTGCACCACCATCTACGGGCTCCACGGGGAAGTGAGGGGAGGCCCAGGGCAGGCAGGAGGGCACCTCCTTGAGAATCCAGCCCAGGGCTCAGATCAAGAGACAGGAAAAGACAGCAGCAGCACGCGCAGCTGCAGAATGACTCCTCTAAAAAGGAGGCTGAGGCCAGGTGTGGTGTGGCTTATGCCTGTAATCCCAGCACTCTGGGAGGCTGAGGCAGGAGGATCACTTGAGCTCAGGAATTCAAGACTAGCCTGGGCAACATGGCAAAATCCCATCTTTACAAAAAATATAAAAATTAGCCGGGCATGGTAGCCAGTGCCTGTAGTCCCAGCTGCTCAGGAGGCTGAGGTGGGAGGATTACTTGAGCTCAGGAGCAGGGGCTGCAGTGAACTACGATCGAGCCACTGCACTTGAGCCTGGACAACAGAGCCAGACCCTGTCCCCAAAAATAAAGAGGAAGCTAAAAATCCATATGATTACAAGTGTTTTAAAAAAACACAATTATATGCTTACATACATCAAAATATTATCAGTGATCATTTTGAGGCGATAAAACGAGAAATCTCTCCTTCCTCCATTTTTTAAATTTTATTTTATTTTAGAGTCAGAGTCTCACTCTGTCACCCAGGCTAGAATGCAGTGGCTGCAACATAGCTCACGGCAGCCTTGAACTCCTGGGCTCAAGCGAACCTCCTGCCTCAGCCTGCAAAGCACTGAGTCACAGGCATATGCCACAGCTTCTTCCTTGCCTTTAAATGCTCTCTCAGGTGCCACATTTCATCATGGAAAACACTAGCCCTGGGTGGGGGAATCGAGTAGAAATAATCGTCAAACACAGCCTTTCCTACTCCCCGGCCCTGCCCACCCAGTCAGCAGCCTTAGAGGGTGTTCTTTGGATAGTCTCAGGAAGTGAACAAACACTAAAACGGTGTCTTTACATCATAAAAGGCCAGAGTAGTTTCTCTGAAACAAAGGAAGCTAAGTGCCCACCCCCATCACCTGTCAGAACGGCCCTGGCTCCAAACAGAGCACCCACCGCACAGCCCCACAGAGCAGCACCACCTCCTGCTGGAGGAAGTCCTTCCAGAGGGTTCCCTGCACCCAACCGCACAGGCACAGCCCCGCACAGTCCCGCATGGCAGCACTGCCTCCTGCTGGACAAAGTCCCTTCCAGAGGGTTCCCAGCTTTGCTCATTTACTCTCTTTCCTGCTCCAAACTTAGCTCCTAAAGGAAGGCAGGGCCCCCAAAGGGATGCTGATGGGTCCAGGTCTTCAAGGCAGCACTATACACCATGAGGTACCCCTTGGTGAGCAGGCAGCATGCGGCTCCCAGGGCCCACTACAGAGTCCAGCCGGCGTTTTCCACAGCAAGATATCCCCCATGGAGGATCCCGGTACTTCAAGAATATTCTCGTCTCAAGAGGGATGTGGGACACTGGGATGAAGATTCTGGGGTCAGACCTAAAATGGGCTTCAAGGGGCCACAGGGACAGAGCAAGGGAGGAGCAGGAAGGGGAGGAAGGGCCTTACCCTGAGCTCTAAGATGACAACTTCCCTCTCGCCACCACCTCTCCTGCCCAGATGTCCTGCCCAGACCCAGCCATCAGAGCCAGAACCAGAACCAGGGACTCCAACAGGGCAGGGGGCGAGGAGTCCCAGCAAGACACAGTCTGCAGCCCAGAGGCAATGCAGACACCCTGTGATGGCCACAGAGGCCACAGGGCCAGCCAGAGGAAGCCAGGACTGTGCAACCTGGTGACTGGGAGTCGCCTCCCCATGGCTGCTAAGTGAGGAGGCTGGGCCTCTGTGCTGAGCGGCTTCTGGCAGGCTTACCTTTTTATCTTCCTTAGTCTTTCGAACATTTCGATGGGGACCAAAAATGTTTTGCATTCCAAAGGCCTTCCTGGACCACTCCCTCTTCGGGGCGCTCAGTGGGGGCTGTGCGAAGCTGCCCTCTACCCTGTAGCGATCTGCGGGGATCTTGCTCATAGGAGGGGGCAGTGTGCCGCAGTTGACGCTGGACCAGCCGTCAGTGGAATCTGTGTAAGACTCCTGGTCGCTGGCATGTCCGCACTGCCACTCCCGGAGCACGTGAACCGGGAGCCAGCGCTGGTTGAAACCACAGCTGGTGCCCACGGTGCCCCTCTTGGAAGGGGGGACTGAGCTCCTCAAAGAAGCTGGAGGCACGTCCACAGGAGAGGCCGGTCCTAGGTGCTTGTTTAGGTCCCGGAACCTGTCAGTCTGATGAGCAGCCTCAAATGGGGGGCTCCCTTCGGAGTCCGGACAGAAGGGCCCAGTCCAGGGAGCACCCCAGGGCTGGGTACCCCTCCCACCCACACCGTCCCACGCGCTGCTTCCGGGGCCGTGCCTGCTTGAGCTCCCACCCAGGTCCACCACAAGGACTCGGTTGCTCTTCTCCTCCTGGTGGAAGTTCCCGATGCCGCTGTCACTGTTGCTGCTGGTGCTGTTGTTCTGGTGGGCATCGGCGTCCCCGTCCAGAAAGGCGCGGGCCCGCATGCCCTCAATCAGCTCGCCCATGTCTCGGTACAGGACAGAGATGAACTGTAGGACAGGGAGGGAGGACGCCGGGAATTCCAGACAGCCATTGGTGTCCGGGTCAGCCGTGCACTCAAACCCAAACCGCCGAGCAATGCCTTGGTGGATCTTGTGATTAAACAAGTCTGGGTCCACCATGAACACGTGGCAGGAAGTCCGCAGGGCGCCCTCCTCCTCCTGGGCCAGGCTCCCGTCATCATTCGTCTGCATGGTCACCAACCCGAAAAATCGCCGGTCATCCGGGCACACGGCGCTGAAGGCCAGCTTCTCGGCCGGGTACTCGGCCACGACCCCAGCCTTGTCAGTGCTCAGCTGCACACAGTCGTGCATGATCTTCATTGTCACCAGCGAGTGGATTTTCTGCTCTGCCCGCAGGCGCCGCATGCAGCCGCGGATGGCTTGCAAGCTGTCGGACTCCAGGTTGGAACTCGTGGAAGGAAGCTCAATGGAGCCTAAGTAGCCCACGATCATCGCCACATTTAAAATACTTGCATCCAATGCGAAATTGTCATGACTTTCTAGTCCAATGCTGAAAACTGAATCATCATGAATAACTTTTGATATTTCCTCCTTAGAAAGCATGTTGGGATTTGGATTATTTATACTTTCATGTCCAACATCAAATCGAGCTGCGGCCGACTCCGAAAGCGATCTTTGTTTCAATTTCAAGGGCTCTGAACTGCTCGCACAAAGGCTCGGGTTTTCAAAAATCATATTGAAAATTCCACCAGACTGCATTTCCTCCACGACTCGCTCTGCTCTGTTTATACCAAGTGCTTTAGAATCCAGCTTGGGTTTCAGCCAGCCTTTTCCTTCATAGAGTCCCCCGTCTTCGTCACTGGAACAGGATTCCAGGCGGCCGATGCCTTCAGCGATCACCATGTGCAGGACACCAGAGCACTTCCCAATTAATTTCACTACATCTTCATGAGACGCTTTTTTCACGTTGATTTCATTGACAGCAAATATCTGGTCTCCAGCTCGGAGGCCCACGAAATCCGCAGGGCTCCCTCTCATGACGCAGCTGAGCACACAGGGCGCCTGTCCCGAAAGTGTGAATCCATAGCCGGCCCTCCCCCGGGCAACCTCCACACTCCGCACCCTCGGGGGCGCCGGCCCAGGCAATGGGCGCTTGGACACCTCCCCAACTCTAAACATTCTGATGAGCTTCCAAGACCAAGAGCACGTCTCATTGTTCCCGTGGAGCCATATTTGAGGGAATGCTTGATGCTACCATGTTTGCTTCTTCAAACAGTGCCCTAAGAAAGAAAAATGAACAGCTCATTATTAAAGCCCATCTTTCTCCACTGCTCACTGGTATTACCTAAACACAAAAACATAATTCATAATAAAAACCACCACAGAAAGCACCTCTAAGTGTCTATAGATAATAAATCTTCAAGTTAGGCAAAGAAACTTCCTTTCGGAGTAGAAAATGTCTCCCACAACTGCTACCTTGTTACTGCACGAGTTCCTGTTCCTGCCCGGCAGACCCACCGACCCACCGTGGGCGTGAGGATGCAAGACTGCTTCCCCGTGCTGTTTCCACACCCTCTTTGGATGGAAAGAGCCCCTTGCTACTCAAAGTGTCGTCCGTGGACTGGCAGCCTGTCTGAAAGGCAGACTCTCGGGCTCCACTCAGAACAAACACACCCAAACCCACGTTTCATAGGACAGCAGAGTCCAAGCGTGAGAAGCAAGGCCTACTACAGGCTTCAGGTTCAAAGGCACCTGCAGAACAGAGTCTAACTCCTTAGTTGATTGCAAATTCCCTCACCTAGAGTTTCCCCTCAGGAGAGGGGTCACCTAATATTCCCTGACCCTTCCACATTAATTTATTTTGAATATACTGTGTGGGGGAAAGTGCATTAGCCTGAACAACCTCAATCAATACTGCAGAGGCCACCCAACAGGCTAGATAAAAACCACCACCAAAAAAGCAAAGAAACATCATATTAACTCAATTCTTCCAGGGGGTATGACTTTAAAAGTATTGGTTGTCATTAAGAACAAACTTGTCAGGGGTTCCCAGACCACCCCCAGGCCAGTGATTCCCAGGACTTAGTACAAAGGTGCACTCACAGCTGAGATTCATCAGAGCGAAAGGATTCCACACAAAATCGGCAGGGGCAGAGGCCCATGGGGCGATGTCCTAAGGAAACTTGGCCCGAGCTTCCAGAATCCTCTCCCGGTGGGGTCGCGCAGGACGCACTGAGCTCCCCCCAGAGTGAGCCGTAACAGTGTGTGCAGTGTCATCACCAGGGAAGACCACCGGAGACTCAGTGCCAGAGTTTTGACTGCGGGCTGGGCACATGGGCACTCTCTGCCTGCCTGGCACCCAGACTCTGGACTCCCAGAGGGAAGGCAGGTTCTCAGCACAAACCCCGTTGCCCACACAAGCAGCTGAGCACAGGGAGCCCCTCCTCAGTGAGGACGGTGGCGTCCTGACACCACTCAGGGGCCAGCCTGGCACACAGGCCTCTCCGGATGGTCCCGGGCCTGCCGTGTAGTCTCTCCTGCAAGACTCTTTAAAGATCACTTGAAAAAGCAATACAGTAAGTGATGATGTTGTGAAGACGCAAAATAGAACAGAGGGTATGCTTTTTAAAGAAATAATTGTTTTAAAGGTATTAGAACAGATTTTTGTGTCTTGGGATACAGTTTCCAGCAACAGGATCACAAACAGATTTGAAGTAATTTACACACACAAAAGCTACAGAACTAGATAAAGTGGAAAGGCTATTACTGGGTGGCTCCAAGAGTGGCTTCTGTGATGACAAACACAGACATACAACATGCGCACTTAGTAAAATTATGTTTTGATAGAGAAGAGTCAAAAATGAATATAAATTACATTACTCAATATCTAAGTAGTACTGTATTAATAATTTAAATATTAGGACTGGGCATTTAACTATTTAATGTTCATCATTAAAAAATAAATAAATAAATGTAAAAGTTGGCCAAGAAACATCCCTGGGGATCTTCTCATTGGATCTCCTTCAGAGGTGTGACAGGCTGGCTGATGGCCCTGACACACCCACGTCTTCACTCCCAAGCTTCTGGATGGCTCCTCCCATCCACGTGACCTCGTGAAGGCTCTGGAGATGGGGAGAGTGTCAGGTGCGCCCGTGTGAGCCTGGGGTCAGAGCCAGAGGGGATGGCCATGTGGGAAGGATGCAGAGACCGCAGGGATTCAAGGATGGGTCTCGAGCCCAGGCAGACAGGCAGGCGGTCGCCTCCAGAAGCTGCAAAGGCGAAGGAAGCAGACTTAAAGCCGCCAGAGGAACCAGTTCTGCCACATCTGCCATCAGCCAGGTCACAGTGACTGCAGACATGAGGCCCCTGAAAACGCAGGAGAATTAATGCGTGTTGTCTTAAGCCCCCAGTTTGTGGTAATTTCTTTCAGCAACCCCAGGAAACAAATACAAGGGGGAATCACTTTATCACAGGTGAAGCGAGAGGGAAAGCAGGACATGCGTGAAACGGTCTCACTAAAGCACACTTGGAAAAGCATCTGGCACATGGTAGATGTCACACAACAAAGGTGCTGTTGTTCCCGTTACAGCAAATGCCAGCTGTCACTGTGAACGGCCCCAGGACAGCAGGTCATGAAGCCTTGATGGCTTCCTCCAGGAACAGAGCACCTCTTGGCTTTCTCTTCAAACAGGAATAGATACTACCTCAATGAAAGACATGACTTCCCAGTTTATTTACACCATCCGCCTCACACTGTGTGACATAATGATGGATAACAGTCTTCTATGGAGTCCACTCAATTTTTCCACTAGACTCTTACTGTCATGTGCCTCTGCTTATTAAAAAGAAATGGTGTGTAATTCATATAAGTAATATCTTATTATCTATAATCACGTTTGTCTTTATTTTTTAGAGACAGGGTCTCACTCCATTGCCCAGGCTGGAGAGCAGGGGCACAGTCATTGCTCAGGGCAGCCTCAAACCCACTCCTGGGCTCTAGCCATAGCGAGCGCACCCCCATACTCAGCTAATTTTTTTTTTTTGGAGAAAACTGTAAAACTGTATTGAGATATTTTAAGTCATGTATCTAATATAAAACCAGTTTGCATTGCTTCAGCTTGTCTTTGTTGAAACCTGTGGTTGCCCTTCACCTCCTTCTGGCAATTTAAATTGCTCTGATTTTGGCAGAAACTTCCCCTGGACATTAGGACCATCTCCACATTCATCCCAGTCTTTGAGACAGCTCCCGGAGATCAGCTTCCTGGTCCAGCACAAGAATTTCAGTGGCACCGTGATCTTCCTCTCTCCTGGCCAGGTGCAGGACCCCGACCTTCAGGTGGTGGTCCCCCTTACTGAGGCTGTTCACCACTGGGCTCAAGCCCAGGTCCAGGTAGCTCAGGAGGCTACAGATACCGTCTGGGTCTAAGCCTACATGCTGATCTTCCTTGCCAACTCATATTTCACACGGCTGCTTCTTAGTGGGAAAAGAGTCCAGAACGCAGGAACGCAACCCTCACACCCTCGCAGGTCCACAGTGCTCACCACGTGGGTGAAGGGGCCGAGGGGAAGACACCCAGTTAATTTTTCTGTAGACGAGGCCTCACTCTGTTGCCCAGACTAGTCTCAAACTTCTGACCTCAAGCAATCCTCCCGCTTTGGCCTCCCAAAATAATCACATATGTTCAGCTTCTAGTTTAATTTTTCCTTAAACTGTATCAATTAATAGTAAAGCTAGCAGAACAGACAGTGAAATTCAGAAGACCACAGGGCACTGGATTCCAGCTGAACTTGCATTACAGCATCGGGGCTACCAGTAAGAACGCCCGCTCCCAGGCCCCTGCACCTCCCAGCGACTCTGACTTAGTAAGTCTGGGGCAAGGCCAGGAAGCTCCAACTACTCCACACACACACACACACACCTTCCAGCTAACTCTGAAACACCCTGACTGGAGATCATCTAACCCAGCCTCTTCGTTGTGTGGAAAAGGGAACAAGGTCCAGCCAGAAGCAATTCATCCAAGCCCCAAGGCAAAGATGGGATGTGATACGAAGGTCGCCACTGGCCGCACAACACTGCCGCCTCCCATCAGCAGTCACCAACCACACCACACAGGCTGAGTGTCCCTTAGAAGAGATTTTTGGGACCTGAAGTGCTGTGGATTTTTTCTGATTCTGGAATATCTGTATATACGTAATGAGATATGTTGCGATAGGACCCAGGTCTGAACAGGAAATTCATGTATGTTTCATATACACCTTATACACACAGCCTGAGGGTAATTTTGTGCAGTATTTTTGATAATGTTGTCCATGAAACAAGGTTTGTGTCCATCAAGCCATTAGAAAGCAAAGGTGTCACCAGCTCAGCGATGCCCGGGGCGTCATATCCGTGTCAAAGGTTTCCGATTCTGGAGCATCTGGAAAGGGATGCTCAACCCACACTGTCACTCCTTCACTCACTCATCATTAAAAACTCAGCGTGTAAAGAGGACAATAAAACAAAACAAAGGAAACAAACTCAGGGTGATCTAGAAATAAATATTGCTGCCAGGACACTTTTCTATTCCCTTCCAAAGTTAAAACCTCCTATGAAAGGTCCTGTTCTGATAAACTCCTCCACTCATGCTGGGCAGCACCCCAGACCTGCAAGTACAGAGAGGGGTCCTAGCCCTGAGCCACGATGCAGCAGGCCCCAAGCGAGGCAGGGCCGGAAAGACCAAGCCAGTACCTAGCCGTAATGACCACGTGCACAGTGCGAGGCAAGAGAGAAGCTGTCCTCCGAGGGCAGAGAGTCTGGGCGCACTGAGGAGAAGAGGAGAGCGAGGGGCAAGAACAGCACTACATTGACTATCACAGCCTCCAGGGTGACCCCACAGGCTGCTATGGCAGCCCCCACTACCAGGACTTGCCGTGCAGCGCATGTCATCCTAAACACCACTGCTCTGAGGAAGGCTCTGTTACAATTCTCGCATGCAGATGAGGGAGTGGGGGCACAGAGAAGCTATGTAACTTGTCTACCAGCACACAGCCAATTAACAGTAAAGGTGCATTTGAACTCGGGCTATTCTTGGCTTACCCACACTTACATGGATTCATAGAGGAAGGGCCTGAGACAGCAAGACACCACATCACCTTCTCCAGCTGGGACCTGCCCCCACAGGCGCCTGCCCACCTCCCACCCTTCCACAGTCATCATGTCCCAGCAGCCTCCCCCCATCACCTCACAGTGCCCACAGGTGCCAAACACCCACCCGGCACCCCCTCTCCCACCACATCGGGGACACACACACCAGACGATCTGATGCCTGCCCTCCAAGACACACCCATGCAGACCCTCACTGGCCATCCCTACATCCAGCCACCTCCACCACTCACCTGAGGGGCCCTCCAAGAGGTGAGTGGTCACTCTTCCCAGACCTTCCCTGGACCCAGACCAGACTGGACCTGCCCACCCTGGACACGGCGGGACATGGTGCCAAAGGGAGTGAGCAGATTCTGGAATCATGAAGGCCACTTCCAGGCCATTTTACTGGGCCACCAGTCAATACCTTTCCACACTTCCCTTCTCGGGGTGCAGCGTGGACTGGAGACAGCCCTTGCCTTAGCCTCCCAGGCCCCAGCTCCTCTCCCACTTGGGCCCCCTCAGAGGACACCTGCCATTCCCAGGTCCCAGCTCCTGCCCCACACGGTTCCCCTCAACAGACAGACACAGACACCTGCCATTCAGCAGTGCTGCGAGTGCCGACTACATGCAAGACTCTGCGCAGGCTCAGGCTGTAACATAAGGAAAACAGTCCCTTCCAGGAAGACCTCTCGGCCTTCAACAAAGGGCCTGGGAGGGGACAGGTAACCCAGGACACAACAGATGACAGCACAATCCTGAGAGAGTGGCTCCCAGCCCTGAACAGCGCCAGCCGCTTCCCAGAGCTAAAAGCAGACAAGAATCTTCGAATGCAAAGGGCCCACCAAGCCCTGAGCAAGGAGATGAAAAAAGTCCCACAAAACTTTCAGAAGAAAAAGACAAGTCTCACACAAAGGCATGAGAATCCGCCGCCAGACACCTGAGAACACAGAGCCTGCAGGTGTGTGGGCCTTAGGCAGCCAGGTGGTGGCCTGGGGAGACCATCACAGGGCTGCACAGGCCACCCAGAGCACACAGCGCCACGGACCAGCTGTTCTCCCCATGCACCTCGCACCCCGGCCGCCCGTGGAAATAAGTACGAATCGCTAGCCTCGCTCCAAGACTTACAATCTGCAAATGGGGAGGGTGCCTCGCCATTTCAGTGCCATGGCCCGCCTGCAGCAAGGTGAGTGCTTCACATCTGAATCTGCCCCGAGTCCTGTGACAGGGAACAGAATCTCTCTCATCGAGGACACAGCCTCTTACTAACGCCGGCTGTTGAGATCGTCACGTGTGTTTCTTTCTGCTCACCTCCAGAAGTGCACCGGCCCTGTCTGGCCAAAAATTGGGGTGCTGCAGGCATTGGGAGGAACACAGCAGACGCAGACCCGCAATTCCGCAACCAGCTCAGGGCCAGCGCCCTAGCAGCACCAGACGGACAGGTGCTCCGTGCACACAGCCCCTGGGCCCAGAGCTGCCCGCACACCTGACCAGATGGTCCTGGGGCAGTTCACCAAGGCACCACCCCAAGAATCCCACAAACACCAACCATGCTTCCTAAGCCTCTGCACGTTTCCTCTGCCCGGGCGCCCCCAGACATCCTGGTGAGTCTGGCTGGAGCCCAAATACACCAGGTACGGAAAATACCCCCTGCTGTCTCTAAAAGACTTTTTGGAACTTTGGGAAGAAGGAAGGACCCTTTTTAAAAGGACTGTGTGTCAGGCAGGACCTTCTGAGTGTAGAATTTCATATCTCCTGCCCAAATACCAGGGCACTTAAAAGAGTTCTGCGAACACAAGGAAACAGACTGCCGTCTGTCCACACATTTCACAGTGGGGAACGCCCTCTCCATGCTAGGCACAGTTCTAGGCACGAGCAGGGGACGCGAGGCCTTGGGGTTGGCACACCCATGGCCCGGGGCAGGTGCGCGATCCACGCCTGCCAAGTGAGGGAAGGAGGGAAGGGTGCCAAGAACCTATTTGGCTGAAACATTCTTAACTTTCTCTAAGTATCTGAATGTAATTATTTCTATGCATGTTTTCTACATTTTCTAAAAATAACAAGTATTACTTTTGTACTAAAAAAGTAAAAGTGAGAGGGTTGATGAGGTTTTACATGAAGGCCATTGTAATCATGAATAAAATACCTAATTGCTAGTTTTACAAAAATCCACCTGGCCTTCTCTCTTCAGACCCACGGCAATCCCACCCCAGGCTGGCTCGGTGGAGACGGACCTCACGCCGTGTGCACACGCTCCGCAGTGTGGCCTGTCCCCAGCGGTGCACAGGCACACGTCCAAGACAGTCTGCCTAAGAGCAAGACGCATCGGCAAAGGCCATACCCAGGACAGAAAAGCAGCAGCGCGTGCTGTTCCATGAAGCTCCTAAGCTGGTGGGGAGAGGCAGTTAAGAGGTGTGAATGATGGGCTCACCCCAAACCCCACATCCGTCAACAAGAGCTTGGTCAGCACCAACTCAGAAAAGACAGTGACGTGATGAGAGAAACCAAACATCGGAAACGGATGAAAACTCACCCCGGCACACTTCTTAGTTGCCTACAGTGAGGGGCTAGAAAGAAGCCTCCAAAAAAGCACCTGGAATCCACCATCACTCCCTGACCCCAAACCCCATCACCCCATCACCCCCTACCCAGCCCAACCCAGCTCCTCCAGCGAGGGCTGTTGCTACTTGCTGGGTTCATAAGGCAAGAGCTGTGTTGTTCCCACCCACCAGCGTCCCCCAGGACATTCCCCACCCAAACAGGAGCAGAGTGCCACAGACGGTGGGTTCAGACGCCCAGGACCACTCCCTGCTTCCTGCTCAGTCCCCTGCACCAGTTACTGCCTCGCCAGGCACCCGTGCAGTGACCCTGAGGCTTCAGTGCTGGAGCAGACCGACAGCTATGTGTGTTTAAGGAAGGAAACATCATCAAGGCCAGTGCCTGACTGAGGAACAGAGGGTGCCATGTGTCTACAACAAGGCAGGACAGGAGCCCAAACATTCAACTCCAGTCATGCTAAAGAAATCTACATGACACAGGGGTGGAAAGGCCGTGCCGCTTAGCGAGTGGGACTTCCCAAGTCAGCCTTTGTCCCCACACTATGGTGGAGTGACACCTGCATCCGTCTCCTCGTCTCCACACCCTCCCCTAAACTCATGTCATCGTCATTGCACCTCCTGCCACCGACTCTCCTCTGAGCAGCCCACTGCCCCATGGCCCCCAATGCTCCAGCCAGCCAGTTCCTCCTTCCGCTTCTGTCCAAGGCAAGCCTGCTGTGCATGTGACATCAAGGGAAAGGTGCTGTGTGCTGAGGTACAGCAAGATGGCTGGAGCCCCTGTAAGGAGATGAAGGGTGGGCCTCCCAGGCTCTCATGGAACAACTAGGCCCCAAGAAGCTTATGGGCATGACTCCTCACCCTTCAGGACCCCGAGGCAGAGCAGGGCTCATCTCAGAGGGATACCAGGTATGGCTCATGCCTGATGGAATGGACACCAGTGAGACCCCCAGGAGGCCCATAAACTTAGAACTATCACTGCCAGCTTGAACTACAAGCGTCAGAGTTAGTACAAAATAAAAAGTGGGTGCTGAACCCCAAAATCCTACTGGCAAGAAGCAGGCTGAGGAAACAACTCAACTGCAATCAGGTGCTGTGTTTCAGACAAAGGGAAGCATGAGTCAGAGAGAGGACTCAAAGCCTCTGAGGACAGAGGGACAGTTAACAATCCCGAACCGTGACACCTGAACAAGGAACTGCCACCATCTGCCAGGCTGGGTCTCCGAAGTAAGGCACGCCTGAGGCTCCTTTCTGCCTCCATTTTCCCTCATGTTGAATAGGCAGGTCTGGCCTGTGGTGCTTGCCATGATGGCACCATGGCTGTGGGTGGATGAGCTGACAGCGTGTCTCTCTAGTTCAGGTCAACAGACCGGGGCACCGTGCACCCCAGGAGCTGCACCTCAGCCCACCTAGAGCCAGTTTCGAGGATGATGTGGGGCTCTGAGCAGATGCTGTCACAAAAGGATCTTGTGGGGAGTGTATCTTGTGTGTAGGAGGGACATGAATCTCTGGGAGCAGCAGGTGCATGGTGACAGGTAGCCTCTGATATGGCCCCCATGACACCACCTCCTGGTCATCCTGCCCCTGCAGTCCCTCCCCTGGGGTGTGGGCTGGACCTAGCAACTCGCTTCTAACAAACAGAATGTGCAAAAGAGATGGGTGTCACTTCCAAGATGAGGTTACCAAAAAACCATGGCTTTCGTCTCGCTCATGCTCTCCCTCACTCGCTCTCAGGGAACTCACTGCCCAGCTGTGAGCTGCCCAAAGAAGCCACCTACATGACAAGGAATGGGTGTCTCTGGCCAATGGCCAGCGAGGACGTGAAGTCTTCCAACAGCGATATTACCAACCCTGGAAGCGGATCTTCTGAGGCTGCCGGCAGCCACATGAGAGTGCATGGAAGCGAATCCTCACCGCCCTGGCCGACGCCTTGATCACAGCCCTGCATGAGCGTCACCAGGACTCCTGACCCCAGAAGCCTTGCAGCTACAGACACAGCGTGCTGCACAGCGGCAGCAAACCAACGTGCCACGTGATGCAAAATACCTCCAGGGTCCTTTGACTTGCTGCCGTTCCTGCTATCAGCACAAAATGGCGCTGTACTTACTTCTAGGTGGCAATATACAGCAGGTGGTTTCAAAAATGGTCCCTGAAATCTCCTCTGTGAGGAGGTGATTAAGGAAATTACGCCGGATACACCAGAGACAAACACTACAGAATGGGGAAAAGTGGCTAAAAAGAAGCCGAACTGATCATAATCTCACAAGCGAAGTCTAATTATCCCATTTTATAAATGAGGAAACCGAGGCTCCGGCACCACGACTGGAGGCAGTTAGGATTCAAAGCCAACCTGGCTGACTGCAGTCCGGGCTCCACAGTGTGGCCCCGGCTGCCTCCCTCTCCACCAGCACACGCCTGGGAGAAAGCGGCCTCCCTGGAAGCACACATTTCCGCTAACAAAAACTATTTATCTGGTTCTCACAGAGTCTGTCTCAGTTCCTGGGTAGCTTTAGTCTCCTGAATCTGAATATTAATAATCTACGTTTAGTCAGCAGGTCAGTAGCCACCAACATTATGAGTAGTTTTTGAAGAAATATGCATAGTTTTTGAATAATATATTCGGCTGAACTGAAGAGTACAATACATAAAATGTCCCAGGTCAGCATTTTGTCATCATGCATAGTTTTGCGTGGGTCTTTTATAAATGTCAGTTCTTGAGGTTTTAACATTTCAAATCCAAAGAAACCAAGAGGCTGAGCATCAGGGACACACACATGAAATGCCTCCATTCCGGGCTCGTGGAGCAAATGCGCTTTCTTTCTCTTTCAGAGTCAGTCTCAGAAAGATCCCGCACATTGCTAGGCAGCAACACAGTGATTCGGTGCTTAGAAAAGAATTCACTCAAAAAACAATGCAGTTTTCAAAATTTGGAAGTACTGCAAATATGAATGATTAGGGGAAAGAAATGAGAGGTAAAGAAGAAATTAAAGACTGGCAACTTTCAGAATGCTTCGTTTCTTTGAACACTTGAGAAAAAGGTATACACTATTACAGTCCAGCAACAGTAAAAGGAAGTAGCATTCAGAAAGTCATATAAAGTTGAAGAAATAGTTGTGCTAACATCACACTAATACTAATAACATAAAGTGTGAACACTGGCTTTAGCTTCTTAGCTCCGTTTTACTTCTAGAGAACACAGCAGGGGCAGGTCTGTGGGGCGGGAGGAAGTCAGACAACCAGGGAGACAAGTTGCCTTTGTTCCTCCTGCCTCTTGTTCCCCCCACTACCAGGGCAAGCTCAAGCTGCTGAGGAAGAGGAGGGGGCCTCTCCCAAGGAAGGGAAACTCTGCAGGATCCTCCAAGGACCCAGAGTCCACGACGCAAAAGAGCCTCCAGGGACAGGGTATCTGCACAGATGCTGAAATATAGCACTGCTGGTTCCAGTATCCTCCGGCAACGGCCACAGAGGTGAGACTGGGGGAGCCTGCAGGCGCCCTGCAGCTGTCACCCATGTCCCCATCCAGTCGGAGGCCCTCCCACATCCTCCCTGCCTAGGTCGCCATACCAAGGCTCACCTTGCATGGCGGCCACACCTCCTGCTGGACTCCCCGCTGCACCCCACTTGCCGGCCCACCCTGCCCTCACCCTCCTCCTGCCCACAGCTGCCAGTGCTTTGTCCTTCCCCACTTCCTAATCCCTGCCCAAGCACCTGTCCCACTGGGTCCAGCCTCTTGAGGCTCCCTCACTAGGTCCCCCCACAAACCTCAACGTCCTCCTCAGTCAGACCCACTTCCTCAATCAGACCCACTTCCTCACGGCCCCATGATTTTCCTGCTTCCTCATTCATTCATTGATGCATTCAAGAACTGTCTCGCGGCTTCTGCAGCAGCTCCAGGCGGGCAACTACGAACAGGCAACCGGTGATGGTCCCGAACTCCCAGGGCCAGCTGCCGTGGGGTCACAGACCGTTAGACAGCCCAATGCCACAGTGCACAGCAGGGCCAGGCCATGCAGGAGGACACCATTTGCAAAAATCACTTTCTCCTGAAATGGGTCCTCTCTCCTCCCTCCACAACTCTGAGGTTCAGCTCACAGCCCACCTCCTACCTGAAGCCCCCACTGACTCCTCCAACACCCCCAGCCCCCGGGCTCTGAGAACCTACCCACAGAGCAGGGGCCCCACACTCCGGCTGTGCCTGTCCACTTCTGGGTTGCCTCCCTTCTCATGTACAGAGACGTCGCCCCACAGCCTTCCGGGGCTTTCTGATGTGGTGCTGTGGGTGCACACACAGGCCCCCTGCAAGGGGCAGGAGGACCCACTTCTGTAAGCAGGGGGAGCAGAGTCCACCAGTCACAAGAGACTGGAAGGGGCTGAGCACAACGGGCCCCACCTGCCTGCGTCTCTGTGGTTTTGAAGGCCACACAACGTGAACTCCAGAAACTGCAATCCCACAGAAGCACCACACCACAAAGACACTCAGACAAGAGCAGGAGCCACGTCCCCAACCCCCTCCACCCCAGACCACAACAGCCAGGGCCCAAGCCCACAGGGCCCAAGCCACGTCACAGGCGCCAACTCGACCCTGCGGTCAGTCCAGCAGAGCCTGCACTGCGAGCTCACTCTGGGCACCGGCCTGGTGATGACCTGGCTTTGGGAAAAGTGAACAGGACACACGAAGGCCACAGCCCTCCAGAATATCCCGGTGCCCCACAGCTGATGAAATTTTCTGATTCCAGAAACAAACACTAGTTCAGTATCTTTGGAACACTGAAGGTCAAACCTCCTCAATTCTTCCTTTCCATTTGTATTTGACTTTCCCTTTTTATCTCTACTTGATATTTACTTCTGTTTGTGGTTTTTAAATCTGCACAGAGTGAGACTATAAATGGAGTTGCCAGATTTAGCAAAAAAATAAAAAAACACAGGATACCCAGTTAAATGTGAATCTTAGATACATGACAACTTCTCAGCATGAGTGCGCCCCAAATGCTGCACGGCAACACTGTACCTGGCACACCTAGCCCTGGAGAGGCTGTGTTTTAACCTGGCTCATTCCAATGCCCACGTTGGTCTCCTCCTCCTCCACCTTGCTGGCGCCTCAGAGGTCCCCCATCACCCCGCCTGGACATGTCACCTCTGTGCCCCCCACCCCTTCATTCCCTCATACCTGCTTCCTTGGACAAAGCCCACAGTGGCAGGTAAAGGACAGGAAAGGACAGGCACAGCCCCGGACTCCAGTCTCACTGTCCATCCCTGGGCCTCGGACCCCAGCCTCACTCTCCATCCCTGTCCCTGGCGGGCCTCTCCTTAGCCCAAAACACCCCAGAAAGACTGAAATCAATTTTCCTCATCAACAAATGGGTCTTTTTTCCAGCCTCCTACATGTGAGTCTCCTATTCACCGACACCTGGTCACCCCCCTACGGGATTCAAGGGAAAAAGACACAGAGGGTTCCACCACTGTTTGTTTTGTGTGTTCACTAGGCCTGAAGGGGTCCTTTTGCTTTTAGTATCTTACCCGCTCTCAGAAAGACAACAATAAAATCTATGCCAACATTCACAGTACTGTGAGCCTCTTCAGCACCAAGCATGTTAAGGACAAGCTGTGCACCTGTCCTGCCCACAGGGCAGCCGGCACAGACCCCACGTAACAGGAGGGCAGCTGGGGAGGCTCCTGGGGCCTGAAGCGTGGTACCCTTGTGACCTCCTCATGTGGCTCCTCACCACCCCCAGGTCTAGGCGGGTGCAGTGGGGCAAACGGCAGCCCCAAAGATACCAGGGCCCAATCCCCAGAAGCTGTGATTGTGACCCTATTTGGGAAAGGATTATATTAAGGATTCTGAGACAAGGCAGCGAGCCCCAATTTCCCAGGTGGGTCCTAAATGCAATCACAGGTGTCCGTAAAAGAGGGAGGCAGAAGGGAGACACAGACCCAGAGAAGGCCACGTGAGAGAATGCCACATGGGGACAGAGGCAGGGACTGGAGCGATGCAAACACAAGCCAAGCAGCTGGGAAAGGCAGGAAGAGTCTTCCCCTAGAGCCTTCGGAGGGGTCACAGCTCTGCCACACCTTGACTTCAGGCTTCCGGTCTCCAGAACTGCCACAGGACCAACTGCTGCTGGGCTAGCCCCTTGCTGGTGATAATTTGTGCTAGCAGGCACAGGAACTCCTAGAAGGGGTGGGCCCAGGCAGTCCTCCTCCTCCCAGGGCCAACTGCCCCAGCCTCACAGGGAGGAACCTGGCTGCTAAATGCTGGAATCCACAGAGCTATCCCTCTTCCACACAATGCTCTACTAACTCCCAGGCTGGACTCCAGGCCCCTGGGGTGCAGAGGGCTCTGGCAGGCAGGGCAAGCCAGCCCCTCACCCTGCCCAAAGTGCCTTCATTGCACTCCAGCTCAGCAGAGTCCACGGCACTGCTGTCTCCCACAACCTAGCACACAGTGGGGGCCAGACCCAGATGCACTCAGTGAAGGCCTGGGCGCCTCCAAGGTGAGCGCCTGTTCCCAGTAGCCAGAACGCAAGCCTGCAGCAATGCCAACAGCACCATCGCTAATGCTGACCAGGACTCCCAGGTGTCAGCCACTGCTCCTAACCATTTTCCACACATCACGCTATTTAAACTTCACAACAATCTTATGATTAACCCTATTTTATAGACAAACTGCAGCACAGAGTTAGAAAAGACTGTGGGGGTGAGGTGAAGACCGCGGAACAGCAGCCACAGGCCAGGCTGCGTTTTTCCCCCAACCCTCAGTGAGCTTGGAGGAGCCCCAGCCTAGCATACCTGCACCAGGTCCAGGGGTCCAGGGGTCATGGGCCTCTGGAAAGTCAAAGAAGAGCCCATAGGCCCTATCCTTAAGGTGCTCGCATCAAAGGAAAGCAATAAAGGACCACAGTCTCTCTGCCACCAGGTTAGTCAGGTTAGTTGGCCTATCTAGGAAATGCATCTGTTCTAGGCTAACACTTAAGATACGGAAGTCAGGTGTTGTTAGGGGAGGAACTTTCTTTCAGCTGGAGTACTCACTCCCTGATCGCCTGAACTCTCTAAGTGAGATCACCTGAACTCTCTAAGGGAGATCACCTGAACTCTCTAAGGGAGGTCACCTGAACTCTCTAAGGGAGATCACCTGAACTCTCTAAGGGAGATCACCTGAACTCTCTAAGTGAAAAACAAGCAAACTGCCAAAGACCGATGCCTGGCTACTAATCAACATGCCAGCAGCTCTATCCGTAAACTGACAGTCTCCTACATTCTCCCATGCTGCCAAATCAAGTTCCAACCACACACAAAATATAAAAACCAACTCTGGGAGGTCCTGGAGAGCTATGAAAAGCAGGCAGAAAGTGGAGGGAAGTTGTCCCCTGAAAGGAGAGAGCTGCACCAAATAAAACATGTGTTTCTAAAAATGGCTAGAGCGCAGTAGAAGCCGTGATCCTCCCAACTTGAAGAGTCCAAGATAGGGCTTGCAGCAGACAGGGTGGTTGAACAGGGAGGGCACTGGGGCACTCTCAGAAAGGAGGTCACTGGGGAAGAGGCAGTCTAAAATCTGTTAATAAATTCTGCCTAGGTCCTGGCCAGTGGTGAGTCATCCACGCACACAGAGACCCCAGAGTCCAGCAGAAGGAGGCAGCCAGAAGGTCAACAGCACCAAGCAGAGACTGCAGCAGATATTTTCATTTGAGTCCAGACAAATTAACTTCCAGAACAAAAATCAACACTCTTCAGAAAAAAGAAGAAGTCACTACAGTCATCATCTACAATGTCCAGTACACCATCAAACATGACTAGATGTTCAAAGAAACGGGAAGATGTGACCCATAGTCAGAAGAAGCCAACAGAAATGATCCTGAGATGATGCAGGTGCTGAAATTAGCAGAGAAGAACGTTAAAGCAGCTGGTATGTGTTCAAAGATGTAATGACAACACGATCACAATAAACAAATGACAGCAGAGAAATGGAAACTAGAAAATAAGTGAAAATTCTAGAAATAAAAACTACTGTAACTGAAATTTTAAAATTCACTAAACAAACCTAATAGCAGTTTGAAGATGGTGAAAAATTACATATCCAAGAAGTTCAACAAACCCTGGGCAGGACAAATGCAAAGCAAACCCTCCTAAGAACATCACAATCAAACTGCTGGAAGCCAAAATTCCCGAGAGGAGCTTGAAAGGACATCATCATATAACACAAAGGAGCAACACAGCTACCATAATGACTGACTTCTTAGAAACAGCAAAGGGGCAACGTGATGAGACTACGAAAAAATAAAATGAAAAGTAAAAATTGCCAGGTGTGTGGGGGTACATGCTTGTAATCCCAGCTACTCAGGAGATTGAGGCAGGGGGATTGCTTGAGCCCAGGAGTTTGAGACTGCAGTGAGCTATGACTGCACCACTGCATTCCAGCCTGGGCAAAAGAGTGACACTCCATCTCAATTAAAAAAAAAAAAGTTGAACAAACATTAAAGAGATCCACATTGATGAGAAAAAAGAGAATTAGAGGATCAACCTAGGAGGTCCAACCTCCAAATAAAAGTTCCAGAAAGAGAAAACAGCAAAACTGAAAGAAAATTATCTTTGAAATTTAAAAACTTCTATCCTCAGCCTGAAGGGGCCCACAGAGTGCCCAGCACAATAAATGGAAGCAGATGCCATCATCAGGTTTCTTAGAACACTGAAGGAAAAGAGCTACTTCTCTGAGCTTGGGGCAGGAGAGATCACACACACAAGAACTGAAATCAGAATGGCATCAGACTTCTCAACAGCACAGAAACCAAATGCAACGAAGCACCATTTTCAAAATTCTGAAAAAATCATTGTCAGTCTAAAATTTTATCCCCAGCTAAGTTAAAAGGTAACCAAAGAGTAAAATAAAGATGTTTTCTAAATCAAGGACAAAAAAAAAAAACCCTATGTGATGTTTCTTAGGTATCAAAAGAGTAGGTCTTCAGCAAAACGAGGAGTGAGCCAAGCAGACAGAGAAGAGCAGGACCCAGTGCACAGGGAACCCCACAGATGGAGGACAGCACGGGGAAATGTGTGTGACGGTGGCGCAGCAGGTCTCCTGGAGACCAGGGCAAGCGGGAGCAAGGAGAAGGCTCCCAACCACAAAGGGGTGGGGATGGGGCTAGTGTCCTGGATGCAACGAAAAACAAACCATTCTGATAGGTGGGTGATTAGAAGATGTGAATCCACAGGGCTGTGTGAGAGGACCTGTGCTCGAGCAGGGCACTCCTTGGCTCAGTAACGAGCAATGCTTACAGTCACACAAGAGCAAGGACTATAGATCTCACCAAAAGCGGCGATGTGATGATGATGGCACATAGAGGGACAGGGAGGCTGATGGGACAGAGGAGAGCTAAACCTCCCCTCGGCCTTTGGGAGAAATAAAAAAATAGTGTCTACAACAAACTTGAAAGGAACAGCTTCAACAGCAGTAAATGCCTGAGAAAACAGGCCATTTAGGATCCTGCCTCCGGGGGCTGGGGCCAGGCAGGGCAGGAGAATGCCTATGACTAGACGCTTCAATCCACAGACTCAGCCCGTCTTCAGGCATGCTGGAAGGACAGCTAAGATCACTGCTAAGGGACACAAAGATGCAGGGAACGATATGTGAGTAGAGTGTGCGTGCGCATATCGGGTATCACCATGATTACAGAGCTGGGGACAGCAAGTCCACAGAAAAGCAGAAAGAAAAGAAAAACAGAAAGAACAAACCAGATGTTTCTTTTCTCCTTCACTGAAGTCCAGACCTTAAAAAAATGGAGGAAGGAAACTTCTAACACAAGAGTTCCTTGTCTAGAGCCCGAGGCAAGAGGCTCCTTCATGGAAGAATCTAGGCAACTTCTGCAACAGTGGCCCCCAAAACCACAGGTTAAACTGCATGAGCACTATGTGGAGTATCCAGTTAGGAACTGGTAATGACTCCACCTCCTAAAAAAGGCACAGCACGAGTGACCTTCCACAACCTCTCATGACTGGGGTTGCATCCTGAGCAAGGCTTATCTTCCTTCCCAGGACACCTGTTTCCAGGACGGCTCCCGCCTCTCCCCAAGGACAGGGATGTGAAACCACAGGGACCTTCCCTCAGACAAACCCTGCCCATCCTGGGGAAGATGCACGAGATGGCTGCTCCTCTCACACGACGGGAAAAGTGAAGTCATTTCTAAGACAAGTGAGGAGCCTGCTGTAGGCTGAATAGCCATCCCCAAAGATATCCAGGCCCTAATCCCTGGGACTGTGAAAGTTATACAGCAATATGGATCTGCAGATGTGAGTAAACTAAGGCTCCCAGGAGGAGGAGATTATCCTGGACATTGGAAGACAGCAGAGGAAGACAGAGGCTAGGCGCGGTGGCTCAGGCCTGCAATCCCAACCCTTTGAGAAGCTAAGGCAGGAGGATCACTTGAGGCTAAGAGTTCAAGATCAGCCTGGGCAACATAGTGAGACCCTCATCTCCACCAAAAAAAAAAAAAAAAACAGACAAATTAGCTGGACATGGTGGCACATGCCTGGAGTCCCAGGCACTCAAGAGGCTGAGGCAGGAGGATGGCTTCATCCAGGAGTTCAAGGCTGTAGTGAGCTATGATTGTGCCACTGCACTCCACCTAGGCAACAAAGTGAGACCCTGTCTCTAAAAAGGGAGAATAAAGAGGAGGACAATGGAAGCAGGGCAGGAGCCGGGAGCCGAGGAATAAGGTCAGCCCCCAGCAACTGATCAGGGGGGCAAATAGTTCTCCTCCAGCTCCCAGAAGCTGACCAAGGGGGCAAACGGTTCTCCTCCAATCCCCAGAAACTGACCAAGGGGCAAACGGTTCTCCTCCAGACTCCAGAAGCTGACCGGGGTGGGGGCAAATGGTTCTCCTCCAGCCCCCAGAAGTTGACCAGGGGGGCAAACGTTCTCCTCCAGTGCCTCAGGAGGGAGCTTGGTCAACCGACGATGACACCACAGTTTCAGCCCAACCAGGGGGAATAAACTTTTGCCTTTTCAGCCACTAAGTGAGTGGTGCTTTGTTACACAGCAATAGGAAACTTATACAGCTGGGAAGCAAAATGTTTCCAGGAATTCCATCAAATTCAAATAAAATGTAAAATGCTCTGGGCTTTAGGATTTTGTGTGCTTGAAGCCCCGCATGTGTTAAGTCGTAACTAATGAGTTGTTTATTCCCTCAGCCTGTTTTTTGTTGTTGTTGGTTTGTCTTTGTTTTTGAGATGGAGTTTTTCTGTTTTTGAGACGGAGTTTTGCTCTTGTCGTCCAGGCTGGAGTGCAATGGTGTAATCTCGGCTCACTGCAACCTCCACCTCCCAGGTTCAAGCGATTCTCCTGTCTCAGCCTCCCAAGTAGCTGGGATTACAGGCGCGTGCCACCACACCCCGATAATTTTGTATTTTTAGTAGAGACGGGGTTATACCATGTTGGCCAGGCTGGTCTCACACTCCTGAACTCAGGTGATCCACCCGCCTCGGCCTCCCAAAGTGCTGGTATTACAGGCGTTAAGTCACCGCACCCAGCCCAGCCTGATTGTTTTGCTTGGCCCGTCTCAGACAAAAATAAAGGTCCAAAGACAATGTGATCCGCACACTGCCAACCAGGCCCGCAGAGCCCACTCGGCCCCCTTCCATCAGCCTGGAGCGCTGACTTCCGGCAGCCTCAGCCTATCCTCCCTCTCCTTTACCCCCAGACCTTCCCACAGCAGCAGCCAGGCTGGCTGGGGCCCCAGCTGTCACCTCTGGGCCCTCACCACCTCCAGGACCTCACTGAGTCCCAGCTCCCAGTGCCACAAGTCCCCTCAGCCTGGCCACCCCTTCTTCCCCGAGACCCTCATCCTAAACAGGGCAGAAAGGGAGCCAGCCCTTGACCTTGGATTCCCTCCTCTTTGCAGTCCCCATCCAGTGCCTCCCTCCCACCTCCTGACCCTCCCCATGACATGCCCTCAGGTCACACTGCCCCTGCCCTCTCCTGAACACTCCACAGGTCAGTACTGCACCTTCAACCCACATCCAGGGGCCTTTCCTCCACCCTATCTTTGTCAACCTCCCTGAGACCTCCGGTCACCACTGCCCTGTCGCTCCTCCCTCTGTTCTGCCAGTCACAGAGGCATCTGCATCACTGCAGTTCCACAGCTAGAAATGTAAGCCTGTCTGAGGGCAGATTCCAGCCTCAAGAGGTCTCGGAGACAAGGGTGGACTTGCAGTTTTAAGAAAAAGACCCAAACAGGTGTGCACCAACTTGTGCAGCAGGTGGCCCCATCACCCACCTGTAGGCTCAGCCACCCCACTGCCCTTGGCTGAACCCCTGCCCTCAGCCAACATGGCCTTCCCCATCTGCGGAGCTGTGGTACCAGGCAGGGCCTGGGCACCCGATATCCATCATCTCAAGTCCCCAAAAGCACTAGCCACGATGGACCTTTTTATACTGCTTTTTCAGGGGAAGAAACTTCACACGGTGACAATTACTTTCTAAAGTGAAATATAAACTGGTTCCCCATTACTCACAATCACTCTGCCCTCCCCACATCACCTTCTCTAGGGGCAGGCCTCAGCCCCTTGGAAGGCCCGTGGGACTCCACCCCGGCAGCCCTTGCTGCCCGAAGCTGCCTCTCTGCCCTCCCTGGTAGTCCCCTTATGGGAATGGTGGGGTACTTCCTTGCCTGGGAAGGCCCCCCAGGGATCCTTCTGTGCAGGCCTTGCCGGCCATCCTGCAAGTCCCTGTGGCCTCAGAAGGGCCCTGGACAGGACAGCATGGACCACACTGAAGGCTTCAGACAAAGCCACTCTTAGCCCTTGCGGCAGCCCCAAAGACAGGTCCAATGACGAAACTCAAGCACAGAGAAGGTGGTCACCTGCCCAGGGACACATTCCCAACAAGTGACCAGGCAGGTGAGAGGCCAGGTGGTCCTCTCTATCCACACTCCACGGCGATGGGCCCCCTCTCTGTCCACACTCCACTGTCTACACTTCACGGCGATGGGCCCCCTCTCTGTCCACACTCCACTGTCTACATTTCACGGGTCAGGGCCCCCTATCTGTCCACACTCCATGGCTCTGTCTACACTCCACAGTCCACACTCCACGGTGATGGGCCCCTTCTCTGCCCACACTCCACTGTCTACACTCTACGGCTCTGGACCCCCTATCTGTCTACACTCCACAGTCCACATTCCATGGCTCTGTGCCCCTTCTCTGTCTGCACGGCTATGACACTCTGTCTACACTTCACAGCTATGGGTCCCCTCTCTGTCTACACTCGATGGCTCTGGGCCCGCTGTCTACACTCCACGGCTCTGGGCCCCCTCTCTGTCTACACTCCACAGCTCTGGACCCCCTATCTGTCTTCACTCCACTGTTTATACTCCATGGCTCTGGGCCCCTTTCTGTCTACACTCCACAACTCTGGGCCCCTTCTCTGTCCCCAATGCACAGCTCTGGGTCCCCTCTCTGCCTACACCTCCTAGCTTTGGGAACCCTCTGTCTACACTGCACAATCGCGGCACCGCGGTGGAGCCGAGCCCAGGTCGCTACAGTGGGTCTGGAGTTCGGGTCTCTGGAGGCAGCCTCTGCCCTAACAAAGCGGCCGCTCGTGGAGTCCGACGAGGGAACCTGGACCCCTCAGCGCCATCAGGGCCGCGT
>NW_012114522.1:353546-368540 GCF_000951035.1 Colobus angolensis palliatus | reverse complement strand
CGCCGGCCCGAGATGGGGAGCTGCCCGGCCCCGGCCTGCGCCTCTGGCCCCGTCCCAGCCGCCGCCTTCACCCCTTAGGCCAGGGTTCCTTTCTCACCCTCTTCGTGTCTTCCTTCCCCGGCGCTGGGTCTCCCTGCCCCTTCCTTCCTGCCCTCCCCTCATTCTCTCCCGCCGCCTTTTTCCCTCGAGACGCACCGCTCGCTGCTGTTCACGCTCTCGCCCTACTGCCCTCCCAGGGATTCGGCCCCTCTCGGGTTTGCTTCTCTCCTGTCACCTGCCTTGATGGGCTCAAAACGCTTCCTCTCCGCCCCCGCCCCATGCTTTCTTGGCAGCTCTTCATCATCTGTTCTTGTGTGACTAGTTTGGATCCGGAGGAAACCAATGGCATTCTCAGTGGGACAACTGGAATCCAGCAAGGCTCCCGCTGGCAGAGGCGCGGCCCGGGAGCGGGGAAGCCACAGGGAGGTGCTGAATTGGGACAGGTGACAGTAGGGAGGGAACTGGTGTCACCTGCAGGACTAAAGGAACTCGGCCAGAACGGTTAAGGAAGCCAGACAGGGAGAGAGCGCCACTGAACAGGAGCTGCGACCTGTGGCCAAGGGACACAGCCAGCCCTTGATGACCCGGCAGAGAGAGCCAGGGAAAAGGCCAGGCGCAGTGGCTCACGCCAGTAATCCCATCACTTTGAGAGGCTGAGGCGGGCAGACCGCCTGAGCTCAGGAGTTCAAGACCACCCTGGGCAAGATGGCCAAACCCCATCTCTACTAAAATACAAAAAATTAGCCGAGCGTGGGGGCGCTCGCCTGTAGTCCCAGTTAGTTAGGAGGCTGAGGCAGGAGAATCACTTGAGCCCCCGAGGCGGAGGTTGCAGTGAACGGAGATGGTGCCTCTGCACTCCAGCCTGGGTGACAGAGTGAAACTCCATCTCAAAAAAAAAAAAAGAGAGAACCAGGAAAGAAACCGCCCCCAAGCCGGCCCCCCCGGCAACTGTCAACCTTCTTTTCTTCTGCCTATGTGCGGATGGTGGAACCTTCCAGAGCAGTGCCAAGCCAGAAGGAAGCAGGCCACAGAGCTCAACCTCCTCTGGCTCCAGGGCAGGGACAAGTGGCCCTGAGTGAGAGACAGGGAGACACCACCTGCAGGTCTCTTCTTTCTCTCTGGCTTTTTCCTCTGCACTTGCCCGGCTTCCAGGTGCCTCATGGACAGGGGTGGGGGAAGAGGAGGAGCAGCTCATACCAGAGGTCACCGAGCCTGTGAGAGAACTCGTGCCCAGCAGGGGGTGGCCGGAGAAGCTGTTTCCATGGGAGGAAGCACACCAAGTCCATCCCCGAGAACGCCAGGGCCCCCAGAAGTGGGGAGAAATTGGGTGAGATGGAGAGAAGGTGTCAAGTGTCATGCTGGAAGGTTTTGAAAAGGCAGGTCTTGCCAATTAAGCAAAACTCATTCAGTCCATCTGGAGGGGCTAGACACAGAACCACGCCCAAGTCTCTGGGTGGTCAGTCCCTGGCCCCTGTGGTTCTGCTCCTGTAGGCTTCACTTGGCCCAGACTGGCAGGGCAGCCTCTGTTGGCACAGGGAGGGCCACGGAGAGGGGTGCACCTGCTCTTCCGTGCTTGCCAGGAAGCGGCTCAGCGGCCCTACCCACAGTTCATCATCTACAGTTGCTCAAGGAGGCACTCCTGAGTCGAACAGGTGGGATGGATGATAATTCTTCCACAGGACTCGGGGGGCATCCCCCCACATTCCAACACAGGCTACTACATGGATGACCCTTGAGGACACTATGCTAAGTGAAATAAGCTTGTCACAAAGGACAGATACTGTCTGATTCCACTTACACGAGGTCCCTAGAGTAGGTACATTTCTAGAGATGGGTAGTAGAAGGGTGGGCGGCAGGGGCTGGGGAGAAGAGGACAGGGAGTTATTTAGAGTTTCAGTTTGGGAAGGTGGAAGCATTCTGGAGATGGATGGTGGAGATATTTGCACAACAGTGTGAATGTGCTTGATCCCCCTAAGCTGTACACTTAAAAATGGTTGAGATACAGCCATTATGGAAAAGAGTTTGCAGGTTTCACAAAAAATCAAAACTAGAACTACCATGTGATCCTGCAATCCCATTGCTGGGTATGTATCCAAAGGAAATGGAATCAGTGTGTCAGAGACGTCTGCACTCCCAGGTTCACTGCGGCACTACTCACAATAGCTGGGATATGGAACCCACCTAAGTGTTCGTCGATGGATTAGTAGATAAAGAAAACATCGTGTAATAGTGAATACTCTGGAGCCCTTAAAAAGAAGGCAATATGCCGTCTGCAACAGCACAGATAAACCTAGAGGACGTTATAAAAGTGAAATAAGCCAGGCACAGAAAGACAAATATTGCCCGGTCTAACTTACATGTGGAATCTGAAAATGTCCAAGTCACAGAAACAGTAGAATGCTGGTTACCAGAGACTGTGGGTGGGTAGGAATTGGGGAGATGTTGGTCAAAGGGCACAAAGTTTCAGCTGTGCAGGATAAGTAAGTTCAGAAGATCTATTGTACAGCATGATGACTAGTCAATAATAATGTACCCTTGAAAATCGCTAAGAGTAGATTTTAAATGTGCTCATCACAAAAAATGAGATGTGCGTGATGGGACACGTTAATTAGCTTAATTTAATCATTCTATAGTGTAAACGTATATCAAAGCATCAGACTGTACAATTTTTCATTTGTTAATTTAAAAAATGAAAATATACTATGGGATTTGCACTAATTAAAAAAGTAAAAAACGTGGTGGCTCATGCCTGTAATCCCAGCTCTTTGGAAGGCTGAGGTAGGTGGCTCACTTAAGCTCAGGAGCTGGAGACCAGCCTGGGCAACACAGTGAAACCCCGTCTCTACCAAAAACACAAAAAATTATCTGGGTGTGGTGGTGTATGCCTGTGGTCCCAGCTACTCAGGAGACTGAGGCAGGAGGATTGCTTGAGCCTGAGAAGCAGAGGTTGCAATGAGCCAAGATCACACCACTGCACTCCAGCCTGGGCAACAGAACGAGATCCTGTCTTAAAAAAAAAAGTAATGATTAAGTTGGTAAATTTTATGTTATGTGTATTTTACCCCAATAAGAAAATATGTAAAACAATGTTCTCAGAGGGGACCACACCTTACTTGGGGACCTGGTGGTGACTGTCCTCAGCAGGTAGAGGCTGACAGGCGGAGGTGGGACCTCAGACTGAGTCCCTCCCACAGCGGGGCAACAGGATCCTGATGGCAGAAGCAGGTAGATGCACTTCCTGGGGAGGGAACGGCAGGCAGAGTGGGCAGCCAGGCCGGGGCCGGCCAGCTCCAGGGGCTACACCGATGGGACTTGCAGGGGCAAGGAGATGGCAGCTCACTCGGGGTCGATGGTGTCCATAATTAGAGACAAGGAGAGCTGGGAGCTGGGGCTACTGGGGCCCCGACAAGCCACACGCCTCATGCAGTCTCCAGGTGGGAGTCGGTGCAAAGGCCCAGAGCCCCTTCATGGGGACCGGATCCGTTTGCAGAAGGCCCTGGGATGTCCCATCAGTCTCTAAGCAAGTGTTTCCCTAGCCTTCCCCTGGGCCTATGGCGACTTTGCCAGGGTCCATATGTCCCAGAAAGGAGGAACACTCAGACTTTAGGGGGCTTGCTTGTGTCAGGGTCTGAGCTGACCCAGGCACCAGTGTAACCCAAACCCTATCTGTCCTCCGGAGAGAGTTGGGGCTCATCAGAACTTGACCAGGTCCCCCGTAAGGGGCACCCCTGGACCTGCATGTCCCCCGTGAGTATTTCCTTGGCCTCAAAGTGTAGGGGAAGCTGTGCCTCAGGAGCTGTGCCAGGAAGCCAGGCCCAGAGGGGAATGCTGGTGGCCAGGCGTCCAGCAGGCCTCTGCGTGGCCCATACCCTTCCTTCCCGGTGGAGATGCTGCCCGCACCCATGGGGCCCCCTTGTCAGCTGCCCCCCTCCTGTCAGGGCCCAGCTCCATGTCGCAACCTTTGTGGAGCCAGCGCCGTCCCCACCCCAGCCACAGTCCTCCCACGCACCCACCAGACCCCACACACCTGCCGGGCCCATCACTCCTGGGGGTCTGTGCACACTCGCCATGCGGCAGTAGTTTATTTGCCATCGAATCCTTGTGTGCTCAGAACAAGGAGCACACAGGCTCAGGGAGCTCAGGGCCAGCAGGTGCGGGCCCAGCGTGTCTCTGGACAGCTTGGCCATGGGAGGGGGAGGACCCAGAGGGACTCTGGCGCTGACGCTGGGGAGCAGGGCAGGGACAAAGCAGAGGGGCTGGGGCTGCCCCCAAACAGAGCTAAGGGGACAGGTCTGTGTGGGGCCCGGTCAGTTTGGGGGAGATGTGGGAGCTGAGAGCCCCTGCCTAGGCCCCGAAGGGCAAATGAGCCTGCCAGCCCATTGCCCGCACTCTGCCACATCTGAAATGCTCTATCCCGGGACCACTTTCCAGGGGGGGCCGCCTCCTGCGCCCATGCTGTGGAATTCACCATCGGTGAACAGATAAAATAAATGAAGCATAATGTTTTTAACCAGAACACACAAAATTAATTAAATAGAGCATATTGTTACTAAGCAGAGCTCATGGCAATTAGGGACGTTGTCACCAAATAGAATATGCATTAATTAAGTAGACCATATTGTTCCTACACAGAACTTCCTCGGGCCGCCAGGGCCAGGGGCTGGGGAGGTCCCGAAGGCCAGCAGGCAGGGGCAGGTTCAGGAAGCAGGAAGGGCTTAGCCACATGTGTGGCGTGAATGCCGCCCTCCTGTGGGACCCGGCTTTGAAATGTCTCTTCTTGTCAAAGAACCAAAGCTCGGCAGCAACAGAGCTGCTCCAGCTGGAGGAATACCAGTTTGGAGAAGATGTCCTTTCTTCGTTTCTTTTTCAGACCATGTGATATGCCTTGAGAAAATACATGTTTAGCAGGGTGTTTTCCTTCACAGAAAATAAACGTGAAATAAATCAGAAAGTATTGCCTCAAAAAAAGAAAAATGACATCGGAAATGTTTTAAATGTTGCTCTTCGAGTCCGCCTTGAACAGTCGCGAAAATGTTGCCCTCCCGGGGCCCTGTACAGCGTTGGGAGCTGGACACTTCTCCGCTCTTCAGTGAGCAGGCAGCGCTCAGAACTCACTTTTTGTCAGAGGATTGTAAAAGAACTGGGTGCCCCTTTTCTTGCCTTCCTCAGTAACTCCCTAATGTATGCCCAAAGCTGATGCTGGGCCTGACCCATTCACCCATCAAGGCCAGATCACCATCACAGCCAGGTCCCCGAGGCCTCCCCAGGCCGAAGGAGCTCCCGGCCTGTGCGGTATTCCACTCAATCCTGCTGGAGCAGCGTTGGCTCCCACAGGCACCGCTGACTGGGCTCCCACTCGGTGCCCAGTAGCGCACTAAGGGCCTGACGGAGGCTCTCTGACCCTCTCACAAGCCCGCACATGCCTGTTTACAGATGCAGAAACAGGCCTGGGGAGACGAAGTGCTCAGAACACACTCCCGCTGAGCCTTTCCCCAGTGTGCAGCACTCGCCCCGCCTGGCTGCCACAGGCTACCTTTCCTGCCCCGCCGCCCTGAGCTGCACTGGCCCTGGGAATGCACTGTCTACACCACGGGAGCCACAGAAACCACACGGGCAGCTGGGCAAAGCTGCAGAGCAGAGCAGTTGAGGAAAAGGAGAGGCTGGCTGGAGTGGGCGCCTGTTACCAGCATCCGTGCCATGCCCTCTCTGCCCCCACCCTGAGCTCCACATCCAGCAGGGAGACTACAGCACACCAGCATCCTTCTCAGGCCACGGGAGCCACAGCAGGTTGTGAGCAGGTGGTCACCATGGGCAGATCAGGGCTCTAGGAAGCTCCCACCAGCAACAGGGATTGCAGGAAGGGGCACTGGGTGGCCACCATCCTGGCTGTGGCCAGGAACACCTGTGGCCATAGGGAGGGAGGGTGGCCGGCCAGCAGCTGGGCTGGAGTGAACAGTGTGTGGTGAACAGCCCCAGTGAGGGCAGCGGGCTGGTCTGGAGCCCTAAGCCACCATGCAGACAGCCGACCCCTCCAACAAGGACGCAGACGGCTTTTCCACCTGTGCTCCCCGACCTCATGGGTGAGCAGTAAGTGCAGTGTGAGGAACTTCCCCACATCACTGTGGTTAGCCAGCCTCGTAAAGTGGGTATAATCAATATCCCAATTTTCAGATGGTGAAACTGAGGCTTAGGGGGTAAAGCGTGTCTCCCTGGACCCTGTCGGACAGGGGCAGAGCCGGGATTTAACCAGCTCTGTAGGACCTGCACCGACGTGCCGTTTGCATATCTGGCTTCTCCATGACAGCAAAGTCTTGGTGTCAGCACAAGGAAGGTTACAAGGCACCGACCTGGAGTGGCGGGGAAGGGTGAGACCTCACCCCCTAACTCACTGCAGCCTCCTGAAGGGCAGGGGAGGGAGAGGGCAGGATTTGGCAAGAGATTCTTGGGGGTGCTGTGCTGCAGGTCTGCACCACAACATGGGGGGGGCACCGCTGAGGGGACACTGGGGGCCGGGGGACATCGGGGTGGCTGCACTGCAAGGGACAGGCCTGGCTCTGGCTCTGTGGGGACAAGGGGTGCCTGGGCTCCCCTGGGCCCGCGGCGAAGCATGAAGTCATCCCGTTTACTTGCCCCGCAGGGGTCAGAGGCCCCTGGCGAGAACAGGAGCGGACCCACTCCTCCTCGGGTCCCAGGAATGGGCGCAGCTCCCTGCTGATGGATCAGCTCAGGGACCACAGAGGCACCAGAGTGGTGAGCCCTGCACCCACCAGGCCTGGCCTGCAGGAAGTCTGCTCAGCAGCCTCAGGCACGAAGGTCCTCCCCACCCCTCATTCCTCCTCACTCCCCTACCCTGCATCCACCTGCGGGAGGGAGGAGAGCAAACCCCACACCGCAGCCCCTGGCACAGGCTCCCACCCCAGGAGGCCGGGGAAGCAGAGCCCACAGGGACTGGCTTTAAACCAGGAATGGAGCTTGGATTAATATCTCAGCTTTCGGGTAATGGATTTGGACTGATTGTAAATTGAGACTGTATTTGCCACTTGAGTGACAGGAGCTGCCTTTTATGTAAGAGCGCACAGAGACCCCCCAGGCAGCCCGGAGCTTTCAGGGCCGGAAGAGGTTTGCCCACCGCATCCGCAGTAATGGGGAGCAGACACCGAGCAGGCTGCATTTGGTGATCTCAGGAGAAAGGCTTTCTCAGTGTGTCGATGAAAGCACACACGGCCCAGGGCGGAAGACCTGCCCCTAGGGTGGCCAAGTGGCCTCTCCTGGACAAGCATCAAAAGTCCTGCGTCCCTGGAACCCTGAGCAAAACAGACAGTGGGTCACCCTCCCCGTGGTGGCCTCACAAATAACCAGAAGGACATGCCAGGCTGAACGGAGGCACTGCCTTGCTCACCTCAGGCATCTGGGCTCCTCTCCACGTTCCCCGGGCTCCGTTCTTTTGGTGGCGGCCCCAGCGGTCCCTGAAGCGCAGCCCCGCACACTGGCAGGAAGTGGCGGAGAAGCCGCGGCTCCCTCCATCTGGGCTAGTATTTGCAGGACATTTTCCTCAAGCTGAGGGGCGACAAAGGACTCTATGGAGCGCTGCCCCAGGCACGGGCATTCCCCAGGGCATGAGAACCTAGAGTCCAGTCCACGCCCGGCTCCTGTGCGGGGACACAGCCTGGTGGCTCTGACCAGCCAGTCCACAGAAGTCTGCTCTGGAAGGAGACCGGGGTGGGGGACACAGGGGATGAGGAGGAGCCAGGAGGCACCACCTCGAGCTGACCCCCGTCAGTGACAGTGGGGCTGGGGCTTGCTCCAGGGCGGGACCCACCCCACGAGGTTAAGCACACTGCACGGGCCCTGGGGGCCACCAAGTGGCTGGCATCCTTGGGCCCTGGGAGCTTCCAGGGCTGAGGAGGCCACGGCACAGGACTTACAGGACAAAGGGGGCTGGAGTAGAGCGCTAGGCACCAGTCCCCCTTCCTTCCAGGCTCCCGCACTCCCAGAGGTCCAGCCATGCCACCCTGGCGCACCCTTTGTTCCTCACATTGCTCTGGTCACTTCAGTCATGACCCCCAAAACAGGCCTCTGCTGGAGCCGGAGCACTTGCTGTGAACAGGGAGCGGGAGCTGAAGGAATGGCTTCCACGTGCTGCCCGAGCGGCGCCCCGGTCTCCCCTTACTGCAGCCAGCCAGCAGGTCGGGATTCCCTGCCTCTGCTGTCCCACCATCCAGACAAGACCCACCAGCTGGGCCACCTGTCAAGTCCTCAGTGGGGACCACTTTTCTGCAAGTGCCCCAAGAATGCTATGGGGTTCTCCGTATCAGTGCTGTCCAGAGAAACAAAATCCAGTAGGATGTGCAGATAGACAGAGATACAGAAAGAGAGGAAGGGGGGAGATTGATTCTAAGGAACTGACACACGGGCTGGTGGGGGCTGGCAGGTCTGCATTCAACAGGGAGGCCCGGGGCTGGAGACCCGGGGAGGAGCTGATGCCACCCCTCAAGTCCAGAGCACGGTGCTGGCAGCCTTCCCTCCTCCTTGGGAGCCTCTGACTTTCCTCTCAAACCCTTCAACTGCTCAGATGAGGCCCACCCACACCATGGAAGGTCACTGGCCTCACACACAGTTCCCTGACTTAAATGTTACCCTTATCTGAAAAAAACCTTCACGGTGACATCTAGACTGGCATTCGACTAAACACTGAGTACTGTGGCCCAGCCGAGCTGACGGAACACCAAGAGGTGGGGGCGGAACCAGGACTCAGGCTTACCCCTCTCCCTCCTTAGCAGGCCGGGGAGCCCACAGGAGGGCCTGGCTGCTACCTCTGCCTCCCACTGGATAGTTCTTTTTTTTTTTTTCTTTTTTTGAAATAGGGTCTTGCTCTGTTGCCCAGGCTAGAGTGTAGCAGTGGCATCACAGCTCACTACAGCCTCAACTTCCCATACTCAAGCCATCCTCCTACCTCAGCCTCCTGAGTGTTGAGATTACAGGTGTGCACCACCGTGCCAGCCCTCACGGGATTTTTTTTTTTTTTTTTAGATGGAGTTTTGCTCTGTCACCCAGGCTGGAGTGTCGTGGCGTAATCTTGGCTCACTGCAACCTCTGCCTCCCAGGTTCAAGTGATTCTCCTGCCTCAACCTCCCGAGTAGCTGGGACTACAGGCACCTGCCACCTTGCTCAACTAATTTTTGTTATTTGCAGTAGAGACAGGGTTTTACCATGTTGGCCAGGCTGATCTTGAACTCCTGGTCTCGGCCTCCCAAAGTGCTAGGATTACAGGCGAGAGCCGCCGCGCCCCACCGGATATTTCTTAATGTCTCCCGGGGGGCAGTGGGGTAGTTTAGGGAGCAGCTGAGCAGCCAGCACACACAGACGCACCCCTGCACCTGCGCTTCAGCCCTCCCTCCAGGGCACCCTGCTGGCACTTCCCATCAGGCCAGGGTGAGCCGGGCTTCAGCCAGCTCAGCAGATTGCTCATGCCGCCCATGGGGCTCAAGCCGACAACCCAATTCCCACACCCAGGTGGATGCGGTCGGCCAGCGCCGTGCGGCTTCCTGCTTAGCCTGGCACCCCTGGAACCCTGTTCCACCCGTGTCCCCAAACACCTGCTCCTACAGATTGGTGACTTTGACCCAGAGCAACCTTTCACCTCTCTGTCCAGATTATGCTGGGATGCAGCAAATCCCAGTGGGCAGGGGGTGAGCGTTGAAGTCTTTGAAAAAAAGGGAAGGCTCGTCCTCTCAGGCTGGAGTCTGGGCGGCCGCAGTGGGTTCAAAGTTTAATTTCATCTTTCTGTCAAGATATCCCCACCCCACGCCTTGGGAGCCCACTCCTTCCCCACCTGTGCCCTGAACCCACCAAGAGGGTTCACCTGTGCCACCCTTTCCACGAGGCCCTGCACCTGACTCTTGCCCTGTCTGTCCTACGGCTCCAGGAGATGAGGAAACCTATCACAGAAGTCTTCTGATTTTCCACCTGCGCCTTCTGCTGGGCTTCAGGCCCTCCAATTTGTCCTCATCCCAATGGATGCTCTATCTTGACCCAATATTCACCATCTCCACTGTCGTCAGAGCTTCTAAGTGCCACAGGCATCTCCCAGCGCCATGGGCTCACGCATGCCTGCCCTGGTAGTCATCTGAGTGATCATGATGCCTGTGTGTGCAGTGAATTCTTGGTGCCCCAGCTTCCCCGTTAAGGAAGTTATTATGTAGCCATCAAATATGTGAGCAATCTAGCCTTCGAATCTCATTTTGAGAATCTGTTTCCTGGGGCCTTTCCTGGTATTAATTCCTCTATCAATCAAGAAACAGCACACTCAAAAGAGGTGATTAAGGTTTGTTGAATGAGGGGCTTGTTCACAAACCTGTGGAAAGGTTAAGGGAAATGCTGGGGGCAGTGAGGTAGCCCAGATCGGGCAACAGTAGAGCGCTATGGGCTGCCGAGACTCAGGGAACGAAGTGCTATCAGACTCCAGAGAAAGCACAGCCCTCCTGCTCCCATCTCTGCTGGTGTCTCCCGCTGGCCAAAGCCAACCAGAAGCCAGAAGGAAAGGGAGCCTGGTGGCTGCAGCTCACAGAGGTCAGCCTTCGGGCACAAAGCAGAATGCAGAGCAGCTCTGAAGAAGGGAGGGGAGGGTCCCAGCACAGGTGAAAGAGACCCAGACAGTCAATGCAGAATTTCATGGGCAACATACATAGATTTACTAAGTGAACCTATTCACACACCCATGAGTAAGGGAATGGACACAGTGTGACACTAAAATGCTCTGGAGACTACAGCTGGACAGCAAATGACAGGCTGCCATAGACATCACCACAGGTGAATCACAGAAGAATGCTGCATGAAAAAAGCAGAATACACCAAAATGATTCTATTTATAGAAGGTTCAAAAACAGATGAAACGAAGTGTATTTTTTCAGATACATATGCGTGTTGTCAAATTTGAAAAAAATAAAAGCAGACCAGGCTCGGTGGCTCATGCCTGTAATCCTAGCACTTCGGGAGGCTGAGGCAGGTGGATCATGAGGTCAGATCATTAAGACCATCCTGGCTAACATGGTGAAACCTCATCTCTACTAAAAATTCAAAAAATTAGCCGGGCGTGGTGGCGGGTGCCTGTAGTCTCAGCTACTCTGGAGGCTGAGGCAAGAGAATGGCGTAAACCCGGGAAGCGGAGCTTACAGTGAGCCGAGATGACACCACTGCACTCCAGCCTGGGCAACAGAGTGAGACTCTGTCTCAAAAACAAAAAAGCAAAGTTGTCATTTTATTATCCTCTGACCACTATTATTTCTGATGAAAAGTCAGCCAAAATATGCATAATTGTTCTTTTCATGTAAGGTCATTGTTTCTGGCTATGTTCAAGATTTTTCTCTTTCTGTTTGGATTTCAGCATGTTTGTTATGATGTATCTGGGTGTGATTTTCTCGCTAATAATCCTGTGTGGGGTTTGTTGGATTTCTTGGATGTTTAATTTATGTTTTTCATCAAATTTTGGAAATCTGTCATCTTTATTTCTTCAACAATTTTTTTCTACCTCATTTCTCTCAACTCCTTCTGGAATCCCAGTTCCACATGCATTCTGCCACACGATGGTGCCCACAGGTGCCCAGGCTCTGTTCATGCTGCTGCAATCATTTTTATCTAGATGCTTCAGACTGGGCCATTTCTATTGCTGTATCTTCAAATTCACTGATTTTCTTTTCAGCCATATCCAATCCACTTCTAAGCCTATGTGGTGAAATTTTCATTTCAGTTACTGCACTTTTCATTTCTTAAATTTTCATTTGATTCTTTTTATGGCTTATGTTTTTCTTCTTAAATTCTCCCATCTGTTCATTCCTTATAAGAATTTTCCTTTAAGTCCTTGAACATGCTTAGAACAGCTGTGTAAGATTCTGGCATGCTGGGCCGGCTGCAGTGGTTCATGCCTATAATCCCAGCACTTTGGGAGGCTGAGGCGGGTGAATTACCAGAGCTCAGGAGTTCAAGATCAACCTGACCAACATGGTGAAACCCTGTCCCTACAAAAATACAAAAATTAGCTGGGCCTGATGGCAGTTGCCTGTAATCCCAGCTACTTGAGAGGCTGAGGCAGGAGAATTGCTTTAACCAGGAGGCAGAGGTTGCAGGGAGCCGAGACTACGCCATTGCACTCCGGCCTGGGCAACAGAGTGAGACTCTGTCTCAAAAGAAAAAAAAAAAATTCTAGCATCCTGATTGCAATATGTAGGTAATTTGGGGTCAGTTTCCACTGTCTGCATTCTCTCTAGAGAACAGGTTACATACCTGTTTCTTCACACTTTTTACTGTATGCTGGATATCATTAATGATATGTTGTAGAACTTCTGGATTCTATTATCTTTCTCTGAGAAGTGTTGATTTTATTCTAAGAGAACCTTATTTTCACTGGATTCAAATCCCAAACTCTGTCTCCTCCACAATGGGCAGCAGCTAAAAGCTCTGTTCAGTTCTCTCAGCTGTTCCTGTTAGACCTGGACTCTGTCTTCTGACTCCTCAAGCCTGTAAGACTGCAGTCTTCGGCCACCTCAAGCCGTGTAAAGATTAAGATGTGCCCTTGGGGAAAAGGAATTCATCAGCTCTTCCGTCTCCCCTCCTTGCAGATCCAATGTTACAGGACAGACTTTCATGCAGTTTATTCCTGAGGGGCAGGGAGTACACTGGGTCCCCAGGCCAGGTAGTGTCTGCCCTGGGGAAGTGAGGCCTCCTGGTGATATTGCCATTTGTCCTTCCCTTTGGAATCCACCCCCTACCCACCTAGCTGCCAACGTTTCACCACATCCACTCCATTCCTCCAAGTTCCTGATCCTGATCCTTTCCTGCCATTCCCTGGGAGACTGAGGTCAGTGTCTCACCCCTATCCCAAGGGGTCCCAGGCCCTCATTCTCCTTCTTTCCCAGCCACAAGCCTCCTCCAGGACCCGCTTGAAGCCTGCTGGTCAGTGCTGCCTTGGGCATAAATGTCAGTGTCCTGAGATGGGTGGATCTCTCCAGCTTTCCTACACCTTTACAGGTAGATCACATGAATGACTCCAGCTGTGGCTCACACACAGCCAGGCATCCTGTGTGGTTCAGTGTTCACAGGCAGGATCCGTTCCAGCCTCAGCCCTTCCATGGCACCCCCAATATTCATGACTTCAGAGTAAGAGCTCCAATGCAGGCCACACATAACACATGCCCAAATATAGAATAAATATAAAACTCATAAAATGTGAAATAAAATGTCTTCTATCCACCCACTTTGATGAAAATTCCTTTAAAACAACAAAACTGAAAAATAGAGCTAAAGCTATGGCTTCTCAGATAACCAAACAAAAGCAAAATAACCAAACTGACAATGTTTGTTGCCTGTGTCTGGGGAACAGTGACCGTCAGCTGTGCCTGCCTGAGTAATAGCAGAAGGACACACACTGTTCACAAATGATGACATTTTATTCCCCAAAATAACTTTTCCTGCATTCATTTCAGCAAAATCTCTAATTATGTTGTTATAATCTTGATTTCCATATAATTTATGTTCTATTTTCAATTTGGAAAAACTTTTCCCTGATGAAGCAGAAGCAAACATAACTGTCAATAAATTTTTTCAAGCAAATATTTATCATTGGTAAAGAGCCACAAATTTTATGTACCAATTCTAACATTATTATGGTGCTGCCTATAATACATTATTGTTATCACAGAAAATATTGCAAACTCCTTACCTTTTTTTTTTTTTTTTTTTTGAGACAGGGTCTTGCTCTGTTACCTGGGCTAGAGTGCAGTGGCATAATCTTGACTCACTGCAACCTCCCCTTCCCAGGCTCAAGTGATTCTCCTGGCTCAACCTACTGAGTAGCCGGGATTACAGGCACCCCCCACCACACCCATCTAGTTTTTGTATTTTTAGTAGAGACAGAGTTTCACCATGTTGGCCAGGCTGGTCTTGAACTCCTACTCTCAAGTGATCCACCCACCTGGGCCTCCCAAAGAGCTGGGATTCACCATGCCTGGCCCAAACTTCTTAAATTTCATCACAGAAATCACTGTAATGTATAACAAGATTTTCACCATCTCTTAAAGCAACACCTAGATTCACACAGCATTTCTAAAACCCTTCTTTCAAATTTGTCAGTGCTAAGATATTATTTTTAAAATATCAGAATATCACTCACTTTATTCAAATCTCTCTTCAATTGAGATTATTCCTTAATCTAAAATGGCAGAAAATAATCTGTATAGAATCATTAAAGATTGTTTATATGTGAATCATTTTCATCATGGTATCAGTCCGTTCTCATGCTGCTATAAAGAACTTCCCTGAGACTGGGTAATTTATAAAGGAAAGAGTTTAATTGACTCATAGTTCCACATGGCTGGGGAGGCCTCAGGAGACTTACAGTCATGGTGGAAGGGGAAGCAGGCATGTCTTACATGGTGGCAGGCAAGAGAGTGAGCAAGAGAAGGGAAACCTGTCTTATAAAACCACCAGATCTCGTGAGAACTCACTTACTATCACGAGAACAGCATGTGGGAAACCACCGCCAGGACCCAATCATCTCCCTCCCTCAACACACGGTGATTATGGGTCCCTCCCTTGACACATGGGGATTGAGATTTGAGGTGAGATTTGAGTGGGGACACAGAGCCAAACCATATCAATCATCATGCCAATGTTTTCATTTCCTTCTTCTGATTTCTTTAGATTTTACTAGAATGCTATTTTTATTGCTTATTTTACATGAGGCCTTTGTCGTAGACAAAAACCATTTTCTCTCCAACTAAAAAATATATTAAAAAATTTTTTAAACATAAAATAGTCCACCCTCTTTTCTTTCCTTTTTTGAGGGTAAGCCTTTGCAAATGTTACCAATAGCAATTAACATATCAAATGACTGGGACAGAGCATGTCTAAAATTAATTTCATTTTCTTCTGAAGACCACAATTCACTTTTATCTAAGAATA
>NW_012114522.1:305188-352541 GCF_000951035.1 Colobus angolensis palliatus | reverse complement strand
AAAAAAAAAAAAATCTAAATAAATCTAAAATCATTTTTATTCGATTTTTGAAAATTTAATTGACTCTCATTAAATAAAGTGGCTCACTTGCTGCCAGTGTGAAAGTGAGGAACCCTGTGCCGTGTGAGTTCTGGCCCTGCCTGTAAGTATTAGATGTAAGAACCCCCCATCTTGCAAAATGCTCTTCCACTGCCACGCGACCCTGTGGTGACTGCTCTGCTAATGTGTGAGAATCTCTGGAAACAATCACAAATAGAAATATGAAGAAAAACAAGACAAATAGACACTGGTGCTATTAGGAAACAGTATTTCATTATGTGAGACTCTATGGCACTCACACCACCTGAGAGGAAGAAGAGACAAGTTCGTTAATTCTTCTTTTACCCTTAGCTGAGCACTTTCGATGTGAAGCCTAATGAGAGAAAGAAAACAAGACTTCTTCCACCTAGGATATAGAATGATGGAAAAGACTTTCACTCCCATGGCAACAACAAGAAGAACCCAGAAACAATATTATACATTTCTACGAGATTAGTAGTCTAGTAGATGCAAGGAAATTTTAATGACCTAAATTCCCAAGACAGACCAGCCCTTCTTATAGAACAGCAACTTCCATCCCCAGAAGAGGAGGCTGGTCTGCATGTTAGCAGAAGAAGGAACAAGTCTGCCACAAAATGGGAGACCACGGGGATGAAGAGAAAGCAGCCCAGTTCTAGGTGACGTGTCATTCAGCCCAACCAGCCTACCGGCTCCCATCCAGCCTCCATTTTTGCCATGAAAGTAGTGATGGAGGAGAGGCTGGGAAGCAGGCAGAAATCACTTAGTCCTCCACATTATCACAGTGCCGCGATTCCATTGCTGTGCCAGAGTTAAATCTAGGTTTTACCAAATATACCTAAAGCTCAACCCTTCCTAGCTCAAATACTGACAAGATCTAAAAAGGCTGTAGTGGAATGGGAAGTAGAGGGTTAGGCTAAACATGGGTAAACTCAGTGTAATTAATTTGTGGCCCAGACCCAAGGATGACTTGGCTTTTAGAGGAATGTGAATGATAAGCCCTTTACCCAAACTGTGGAAAGTGTTTACATTATGTGGGAAACATGCATAACAAAATCAAAACAGAATAAAATATGCCCTATCAGTTTCTACTGTTTATTTACAGTCAATGTCTGGAATGAAACAAAAAATTACAAGACATGTTAAGAAGTAGGAAAGTTTGACCCATAATCAAAAGAAAACACAAAAGATGCAGACCCAGATGATCCAGTAATGGAAATTAGCAGACACATGAGGTAAAGAAGTATTATGAATACATGAAAGAATGTACCGATAAAGATGCATAAAGATAAAGAGATGGGGTATACTAGAAGATAAGTAGAAACTCTAAATAAAATATCAAAAAGAAATTCAAGCCAAAAATGACACTACCATGATATCGGAAATAAAACATGTATTGGTGAGGCTTCTGTGCACTGCAAAAAAAAAAATTCAACTTAAATAATCTAAATGAAATCACAGAGCACAAAATGGAATGAATACAATGAAAAGAGCACCTGTGACCTGTGTGATAATATCAAATGGGGTGACATATGTGTAACTGGAGTTCCAGAGAAAGAGTGCAGGTAAAATGGGGAGAATCTAAAGAAATTGTGGCCAAAATTTTCTCAAATTGAATTTTTAAAAAATCACTCATAGATCCCCAAAGCTCAATAAATCCCAAGCAGGACAAGTACAAAGAAAATACACTCAGGCACAAATTGTTGAAAACAAAAACTAAAATCTTAGAAGCAACCAGAGGAAAAAAAGATAGATTACATACATTAGTACAATAATAAAAATGATGGCAGAGTTCTTATTAGAAACAATGAAGCCCAGAAGACAAAAGAACATCTTTAAAGAACTAGGAGCATGGGAGGAGGGACTGTCAACTGAGAATTTCTACATCCAGTGACTACATCCTTAAAAAATGAAAGCAAAATAAAGGTGTTTTCAGATAAACAAAAGCTGCATGAATCTATTGCTGGTAGATGCACACTATAAGAAATGCTGAAAGAAATTCTTTAGGCTGAAGGGAAATAATGACAGAGGGAAACTTGGATCTACACACACACACACAAAATGAAGAACAGAAGAAATGGTAAAGGTGTGTGTATATATAAAAGATTTGTTTTCCCTTTCTTAATTTTTTAAAAGAACAATTGAACACTTAAAGCAAAAACACTAACAATGTATCATGAGGCTTATAAATACATGTAAATTATATGCAACAACAGCACAAAGGATGGGAGGGAAATGGAATTATATGTTGAAAGGTTTTTACATTATATATCAAATAGTGTAATATGATTTCAAAGTAAATTGAGGTAAATTAAGGAAATATATTAGGATTCCTAGAGCAATTTCAAAAAGATAATACAAAGATTGTTGTAAATTAAAACCCAATGGAGGAGATAACATTTTTTTAATGTTAAAAAGTCAATCAAAAAAAAAGGCACGGGTCAGGCGCAGTGGCTCATGCCTGTAATCCCAGAACTTTTGAGAGGCCGAGGCAGGTGGATCACCTGAGGTCAGGAGTTCAAGACCAGCCTGGCCAACATGGTGAAATCCCATCTCTACTAAAAATACAAAAAACTTAGCTGGGCTTGGTGGTGAGCACCTGTAATCCCAGCTACTCAGGAGGCTGAAGCAGGAGAATCGCCTGAACCTGAGAGGCAGAGGTTGCAGTGAGCTGAGAACACGCCATTGCACTCCAACCTGGGTGACAAGAGTGAAACTCCATCTCAAAAAAAAAAAAAAAAGGCCGGGCGCGGTGGCTCAAGCCTGTAATCCCAGCACTTTGGGAGGCCGAGACGGGCGGATCACGAGGTCAGGAGATCGAGACCATCTGAAACTCTGTCTCTACTAAAAACTACAAAAAAACTAGCCGGGCAAGGTGGCGGCGCCTGTAGTCCCAGCTACCCAGAGGCTGAGGCAGGAGAATGGCGTGAACCCGGGAGGCGGAGCTTGCAGTGAGCTGAGATCCGGGCCACAGCACTCCAGCCTGGGTGACAGAGCGAGACTCCGTCTCAAAAAAAAAAAATACAAAAAACCAAAACTCTCAATATTCTATTTAACACTTAAAATATAAAAACACGTTTAGGTTAAAAGTAAAAGAATTTTTTAAAAAAGAAATATCATGGAAAAATACCATAAGAAAGCTGGGTGGCTATATTTTCAAACATTTAAGGCAAAAATTGTAAGAACTAAAAAAAGAAAAATAATCAGAAATAAGACCACACCATATAGTTGAATATTTAACATTATTCTATTATAAATTGTTGGGAGAACCAGACAAAATAATCAGCAAGAACATAAAAGATTTTTAAAACACCACAAAACAATCTAACCTAATTAACACATCTAGAAGACTACACCCATCAACTATAGAATAAATACTCTTTTCAAGTGCACATGGTACATTTACCAAGAAAAAACATTTACTGGGCCATAAAATAAATCTCTTTAAATGCTAAAGGACTGAAGTTATACAGCATATATTCTCTGACAACAACAGAAATCAGTAACAATGTCTAGAAAACCATTCACTTTTGATGATGAAGTAACATAATTCTAAATAACTCATAGGTCAAAGAAGATATCACAAAGAAAGCTAGAAAAATATTTTTAACTGAATAGTAAAGAAAACACAATATATCAAAATTTGTGGTATATAACTAAAGTTCTTATAGAGATACTTATAATTTTTAAATGTTTATATTTAAAAACTAGTTTGAAATAAATGATCTGAGCTTCCACATTAAGAAGCTAGAAAATAAAGCACAAATTAAACCTAAAGTAAATAGAAGGAAGGGAATGATAAAAGTTAGAGTGGGGCAGGGCGCGGTGGCTCAAGCCTGTAATCCCAGCACCTTGGGAGGCCGAGACGGGCGGATCACGAGGTCAGGAGATCGAGACCATCCTGGCTAACACGGTGAAACCTCGTCGCTACTAAAAATTACAAAAAACTAGCCGGGCGAGGTGGCGGTGCCTGTAGTCCCAGCTACTCAGGAGGCTGAGGCAGGAGAATGGCGTGAACCTGGGAGGTGGAGCTTGCAGTGAGCTGAGACCCGGCCACTGCACTCCAGCCTGGGCCACAGAGCGAGACTCCGTCTCAAAAAAAAAAAAAAAAAAAAATAAGAGTGGAAATCATTGAAACAGAAAACAGCCAAACCACAGAAAAAAACAAAAGGTCCAAAAGTTGGTTTTTCAAAATGACTTATAAAATTTACCTACCCTTAGTAAGACTAATGAAAAAGAGGGAAAATACAAGTTACAAACATTAGGCTATCACACTGAGCCTATAGATATAATAATAAAAGGATAGTAATAGAATACTACAAACAACTTTATAACAATACATTTGACAACTGATATAAAATTTTAAAGTTCCTTTAAAAACCACAAAAACATTACACAAGAGGAAATAGAAACTTTAAACAGCTCTATTTCAATCAAAGAAATTGAATTAATAATTAAGAACTTTATGGCTCATGCCTATAATCCCAGCACTTTGAGAGGTCGAGGTGGGTGATCACAAGGTCAGGAGTTCAAGACCATCCTGGCCAACAGGGTGAAACCTCATCTCTACTAAAAATACAAAAAAATTAGCCGGGCATGTTGGTGCATGTCTGTAGTCCCAGCTACTCAGGAGGCTGAGGCAGGAGAATTGCTTGAACTGAGGAGGCGGAGGCTGCAGTGAGCCGAGATCGCACCACTGTACTCCAACCTGGGTGCCAGAGTGAGACTCTATCTCAAAATAAAATAAAATAATAATAACAATAATTAAGAACTTTAAAGAGATGCATCAAAAAATAAGATGGAATGATGAATAGATGGATAGATATGTGATAAGAAAAATATAATAAAATGTCATTCTAGGAAATGAGTATGACTAATCATTATACAATTCTATTCATTTTTCTGAGTGGCTGAAATTCTTCATAATAAAAATTTTGGGGAAAAGCCAACATTTTCCACAAGGAAACTAATCCAGAAATAAAACCTCAGGACCATGTGGTGTTGGAATGGATCAAATATTTAAGGAAGAAATAATACCATCCTTACACATTTTTTTTCAGGAAAAAGAGAAAGATGGAACACTCTTGCACTTATTGTATGAAACCTGTATAACTCTGATATCAAAACCTGGCAAGGACATCATGAGAAAAAGAAATTATAGCCCAATGACCCTCATGAACACAGACACAAAATCCTTAGCAGAATATTACTAAGTTGAATAGCACACCATGAGCAAGTGCAGTTAATCCAAGGAATGCAAGGTTGGTTTAACATTTGCAAAGCAATTCTTCAAAGTCACCACATTAATAAAAATAAAGGAGAAAAATCTTATGGTCATCTTAATAAATGCACAGATAGCATTTGTTAAAATTCAACATCCACTTATGATAGAAACTGTACATAAACTAAAATTAGAAGGGAACTTCCTCATTTGATAAAGGGCATCTATGAAAAACCTACAGCTGGCCAGGTGCAGTGGCTCACATCTGTAATTCCAACACTTTGGGAGGCCAAGACAGGTGGATCATTTGAGATTAGGAATTTGAGAACAGCCTGGCCAACATGGTGAAACCCCATCTCTACTAAAAACACAAAAATTAGTCAGGCATGGTGGTGGGTGCCTGTAATTCTAGCTACTTGGGAGGCTGAGGCATGAGAATCGCTTGCACCTGGGAGGCAGAGGTTTACAGTGAGCTGAGATTGCGCCACTGCACTCCAGCCTGAGGGACAGAGCAAGACTCCATCTCAAGGAAGGAAGGAAGGAAGGAAGGAAAGAAGGAAGGAAGGAAGGAAAGAAGGAAGGAAGGAAGGAAAGAAGGAAGACCTACACGTAATGTCATACTCATTGGTGAACAACTGAATACTTTCTTTCTAAGATCAGGACTAAGGCAATGGTGCTGCTCTCAGAACTTATTTTCAACATTGTATACTGGAGCTCATAGCCAGAAAATAAGGCAAGAAAAAGAAATGAAAGACATAGAGATAAGAAACTTGTCCTTATTCACATACAGATAAAAGCTTGTCATCAAGAAGATGTTATTGTAAACATGGAAAGTCCTAAAGAATCACAAAAGAAAAAGCTGTTAGGATGAATAAGTGAGTTGAGCAGGGTTGCAGGCTACAGATACATAAATCAACTGTATTTCTAGATACTAGCAAAAAATTAGAAAATCAATATACTGATAAATAAATGTAATAAAGGATGTATTAGACAGCTCCAAATGGTGAGATACACCATGTTCACAAATTGTAAGACTCAATATTTTTAACAAGTCAGTTCTTATCAAATGGGACTATGAATTCAATTCCATCTCAATACAAATTTCAGCAGGCTCCTTTGGGGATCAATAAGTTGATTGAAATCAATAAGTTGATTTAAAATGTATACAGAATGGCAAAATATATGGATTAGCAAAAACAATTTTGGAAAAGAAGAAGTTTGGAAGACTTACAATAGGTGACCTGAGGACTTTATAGAAAGTCACAGTAAGCAAGATAATGCAGACACGCAGACCAACAGGATCAAATGGTGTCTCAAAATAGACCCAGGTGTGGTAGCTCACGCCTGTGGGAGGCGAGGTGGGCGGTTCACCTGAGGTCAGGAGTTCAAGACCAGCCTGGCCAACACAGCAAAACCCCGTCTCTACTAAAAATAAAAAAAAAAAATTAGCTGGGCGTGGTGGTGAATGCCTGTAATCACAGCTACTCAGGAGGTTGAGGCAGGAGAATTGCTGAATCTGGGAGGCAGAGGTTGTGGTGAGCCGAGATCGCCCCATTGCACTCCAGCCTGGGCGACGAGAACGAAACGCCATCTTAATAATAATAATAATAATAATAATAATAGACCCACTCCTGTTCTGTGAATTGCTTTTTGACAAAGGCAGCAGACACACGTGACAGGGAAAGGGCAGGCTTTCTAACAAACAGTTCTGGAATAACAGGAGAATCACATGGAAAAAAAATGTCTCTGATATCCATTTCACTTCCCACAAAGCAATTGAGACGGACAGAGACCCAGATGCGACCACAGCCTCTAGAATACAATATGGGAAAATATCTCCATGGCCTTGGTGAAGCTTTCTCAGGACGTAAAACATTTTAGCCATAAAATAATTAGCTAATTTTGATCTTATCAAAAGCAAAATCTGCCCAGTTGAAACACACCATTAATTCCACTTTCCACCAGCATGGAGTCACAAGCTCTGGACTCACCCCTCCCCAGTCCCTGCTTCACATGACTGGAAAACTGGACACAACATGGGGAATGACTGTTTCCAGGCCTTGGACTGTTTCCGGGCCTTGTAATTTTAAGAACAAGAGGAAGGAGTGAGGGCGCCTTCCTTCTGAGGGCCTGGAGCTCCCCAGGCTTGCAGATTTGCTCAGAGGGGAAGGTCTTGGTCAGCCCAGGCTGCCTAGGCCCAGAGTGGGTGGGCTCCCCAGAGGGCACCATCTGAGGTCGCAGGCTCAGCTCCAAGCCCTGAGGCTGTGGCTGTGGGACAGGAGGACCTGGGGCTGCATTGCAGGGGGAATGCGCTGACCTTGGTGTCCAAAGTCCAGGACGCAGGTCTCCTCCACCTGACCAAGACAGTCCCATTTTCTCCCTTACAGGGCAGCTATGGAGGGTTCACGCAGGGCCTGCCTTTCACGGCCCCCACCAGGTGCCCCTGCTCCCTGGGCACGGCTCCCACACGGAGGCTGGCGCCCACTCAGGGCCCTGGCTGCAGCCGCTCGGTGGAACGTTGCTATTCTTAGCTGTAACCTAAGCAGCTGCCCATTAAAATTCCATTAGTTTCGAAGGCTGAGCGGCAGTTGATATTTCTAATTATTGTGAAATTAAAATTGTCCCTGTAATTTAATGATAATTGCACAAGATGCCAGCTGGCACCCTGGGGAGCCACACTGTTCCCGAACAAAACTTGGAAAGTCTCTTGAAAGTTCTTTGAACAGGAAAGGACAAAGGCGTTTTGGAAAATGAGGGAGGTGGGGGGTCAGGCCCGTGGTTGAATCCCAGCGTGACTAGAGCCCCTGCGCCAGGGGGCCGGCAGGGAGCAGGTGGGCTGTCGGGGGAGGCCGCGCTCCAGACCCCCCCACCCCACCCTAAACTGAGGATTAAACAAGGGAATAAGTCAAGAACTTAACCCTGCTGGGGACTAAGGAACACGTGGTCAGTGCAGTACTGTGGGGAAAGTTCTAGAAGCTGGCAGAAGCCCTCTGTGGGGTGGACGGGAGGCGCCTGCAGGAGGAGGAGCAGGAGGAACCCGCTGCCCCTGTGCTTTCCCTCCACCACTTCCCTTAGGGTTAGGGTTAGGGTCCTCTGTGCTCGCAGAGGACGGAGCCCCAGACCCTGGACCCCGAGCAGTAGGACGGAGCCCCAGACCCTGGATCCCGAGCAGTAGGACGGAGCCAGCCCCTAACAACCCTGCGTGGCAGGGCGGAGCCAACATGGCCCAGTGCCTGGCTCCACTGCTGGCCTCCTTCCTCCTGACTGGGAGATCCTGTGCAGGCATGGGGCATGTGGTACGTGGGCCACAGCCTGGGACCCTGCGTCCCCCGGGGGGCCCTGCCGCGGGGGGTCCTGACCTCACCCCACCACCTTGCATCCCTGGGTGTGGGGTCAGAGCCAGTCTAGGTCTGACTAGGACGTGAGCCCCACCCTCCCCTCCTCGGGGCCCTCCTCTTACTCGCCCCTGCAGCCAGGATCTACAACCAACGCTCCCAGGCTGCCCTGCGCTCCTCATGGATCTCCACAACGCCACCCTTGCCTGCTGCCCCCATCTTCCCCTCCTTGGGGGCCAACCCACGGCCCCTCCCCCACAGGCCCAGTGCACCCAGGCCTGACCTACACTGGCTTGAAGGCAGGATAGGGTCAGATTTGACTCTGTGTCTACAGAGTCCGGGGACTGGAGAGTCCCCAGAGCTGGGGCCGCACGGAGCCTGGTGAAGTGACAATGGTGTGTGCCTAGGACTGGACCCTCCTGCAATGCCTACAGCCTGGGGACAGCCCTGCAGAGCTCGAAATCACACCGGCTTTCATGGCAGGCCACAGGCAGAGAGTGCTCCCCAGCCCAGCGGCGCCGCCCCGGCCTGTTGGCTCTGCCCCAGGCCATCTCCTTGTGGAACTTCGCTGACAGTGGCACCACATTCTGAAGGTTTTTCTGGCCTTTCTCCCCATGCTGCCCTCCCGGCCTGTGGGTGGTCTACTGGCTCAGGTGGCCCAGGTGACAGTGTGACCACACGTTTCCCACCACATCAGCTTTCCAGCCTGCAGCGGGTGGAACCTTACCTCTCTCCACACCCCATTCAGCAGCCTCATGGAGCCAACGCCATGCTGTAGGCGTTGAACCTGTCGTTTTCAACACTCCCTCCCCTTTTGGGCACTAAATTCCCTCTCTAAAATTGCATTTGGCTGCAAATGTAGAAATGGTTGGGAATTTTATTTCTCTCTCCCACAGAAGCAGCCAGGCCCAGGTGACAGCCCACAGTGCCCTCAGGCCCGGGTCAGCCACCTCTGGAGGTGGTCCTCACCCTCAGGACTGCTCAGGGCCCTAGAAGGCCGCTGGAGAGCCAGACATCTCCTCCACCTCGTCTGTTTGTGCAAGAAGCAATATGGAAGGGAAAACCCTACCTGCCTGCCCCTTTAAGGCAGTTTGCCAGATTTGGCAGGAACTTCCTCAGGCATCTCACTTGTCTCATGGGACCCCGCAGGCTCCTAGATGAGATCGCTGGACCCCTGCGGCTGGCTGCCCTGGCTGCCGGCCTCTGTGCACTGTGCACTGACGGGGCGGCCTGAGGTCAGGGCTGGTCAGCAGGGCCCGGCGGGAAGGAGGCTGCACACAGCAGGAGGAGCCAACAAACCGGCACCTGCCGGATGCCTGTGTCCCCGTCCTGCTGCTCCTGACCATCAGTGGCCTCTCGCCAACCATGGCCCTGACCTCCCGCCTCCCACATCCCTGCTGCCTCACCTCTCACCCCATCTGTCTGCCCTAGAAGCACACAGGGTGGGGATTCTGGGAAGTGTGGATCGTGGCAGACGGCGTCAGTGGAACACTCCAGAATGTAGTGCTAGAAATTGGCCTTGGACACTCAGAGGCAGCAGCTGCTTCGAAAAGGAAGAGCAGAGGGCCCTGGAAGGAGGGCTGGGCAAGGGGTGGTGAGGAAGGGGTGCCCTGGAAGGTGAGGCACCGCCTGGCTCTCGGGTGGGGATGGAGGCCCCTCCTCCCAGGACACTGGAGCTGCACACCTCCAGCCCCATTCAAACGCTGGCCCACAGATAACCATTGTCCAGCCTGCGTGCTGTTCAAGTGTTGTTACCACCTATGGTAGCTGACTCACCTTCTTTTTTTTTCCCCCTGAGATGGAGTCTCACTCTTGTCACCCAGGCTGGAGTGCAGCGGCGGGATCTCGGCTCACTGCAAATTCTGCCTCCTGACCTCAGGTGATCCGTCCACCTCAGCCACCCGAAGTGCTGGGATTGCAGGCATGAGCCACCGTGCCTGGCCAAGATCTCCATTTTTTCTATGAGTCTTTAATCTACCTGACACCAACTTCGAATAAAGAGCCCATATGGAAAGCCATATGGCAAATCTCCTTTTCTGTTTTTGTTTTTGTTTTGTTTTTTTGAGAAAATGTCTTGCTCTGTCACCTAGGCTGGAGTGCAGGGACACAATCTCAGCTCACCACAGCCCTGACATCCCAAGCTCTGGTGATCCTCTCACCTCAGCCTCCAGAGTAGCTGGGACTACAGGCACGTGCCACCATGCCTGGCTAACTTTTTGCATTTTTTGTAGAGACGGGTCTTGCTATGTTGCCCAGGCTGGTCTCAAACTCCTGGGCTCAAGCGATTCGCTACCTCGGTCTCCCAAAGTGCTCGGATTTCAGGTGTGAGCCACCATGTCTGGGCTGTTTTGTATGTTTAAAAAATCGGGTTTTGGTATTAAGGCTTTGGTTGGTTCATAACATGAATGGGGACATTTTTGTCTTTTTTAGGACCTTAAATTATTTAAATAGCATCTTGAGGAGGCATTTTGACAACATCTATTAAAAATCTGAATGCATCCTCCTTTGATCCAGAAATTCTGTATGTAGGAATAGTACAAAAATATTTGCTGCTGATTCGTCAAGAAGTTAAATGTAGATTTACCACACGACCCAGAAATTCCACTTCTGGGTATTCCCACAAGCACTGGACACAGGGTCTCTAAGAGACATTCACGCACAGCCCATGTTCACAACAGCACTACGGACATTAGCTCAAAGGAGCGGCAACCCGAGTGTGCTTCAAAACATGAATCAAGGCCAGGCACAGTGGCTCATACCTGTGATCCCAGCACTTCGGGAGGCTAAAGTGGGCCGATCACTTGAGCCCAAGAGTTCCAGACAAGCCTGGGCAACATGGCGAAACCCCTTCTCTACAAAAAATACAAAAATTAACCAAATGCAGTGGCGAGCCCCTGTAGTCTCAGCTACTGAGGAGGCCGAGGTGGGAGGACCACCTGAGCCAGGAGGTCGAGGCTGCAGTGAGCTGTGATTGTGCCACTGCACTCCAGTCTGGGTGACAGAGTGAAACCTTGTCTCAAAAAAAAAAAAAGAAAAGAAAAGAAAAAAAGAACGGATAAACAAAACGTGGTGGAAGACAGTGGAATATTACTCAGCCTTGAGAAGGAAGGAAACTCTGACAAGTGATATCATGGGTGGGACATTATGCTGAGTGAAATAAGCAGCACAAAAGGACAAATGTTGTGTGATTCCACTTATATGAGGTCCCTAGAGTAGTCAAATGCACAGAGACAGAAAGAACGATGGGTGTCCAGGGCTGGGGAGGTGGGGAGATAATTTGTGTTGAAGGGGGACAGAGTTTCCATTTGACAAGATGAGGAGAATTCTGTGGAGGGATGGTGGTGATGGATGCAAATGATGTGAATGTACTGGATGCCACTGAACTGTTCTCTTCTAAATCATCAAAATGGGCTGGGTGCAGTGGCTCATGCCTGTAATCCCAGCACTTTGGGAGGCCAAGGCGGGCAGACCACTTGAGGTCACGAGTTCAAGACCAGCCTAGCTAACACGGTGAAACCCCGTCTCTATTAAAAATACAGAAATTAGCCAGGTGTGGTGGCGCACACCTGTAATCCCAGCTACTCAGGAGGCTGAGGCAGGAGAATCGCTTGAACCTGGAGCCAAGATCTTGCCTTGCACTCCAGCCTGGGCAACAAGAGTGAAACTCCGTTTCAAAAATAAAACAAAATAAAATAAATACATAAAATAATTAAAATGGTAAATTGTATATTGAGTGTATTTTACCACAACAAAAAAGAATATGAGGACATGCTAAAGACTTAAAAAATATCCACTTTCTAAAAAGAACAATACAGTTGAAAGATTTATTAGACCAGGTTCCAAGACGTACAGCAATCAGGACAGTGTGCACTGACGCAAGGACAGACCTCATTATCCACGGACAGAATGCAGACTCCAGAGCGGCCCGACACATCCACAGGCCATTCATCTTCAAGAAAGAGTCCAAAGCCATTCCATAGCGACAGGACACCCTCTTCTACAAACGGTGCTGTAACAACAGGATATCTGTGTGGAAAAAAGTAAATCTCAACCCGACCTCACGTGTGAGCCATTTGTAGCATGACTTTCCCTTTCCTTACGGCCTTTCGTTTCCCCTAGAGTTAATAAGTGTTTTGTCGGCCGGGCGCGGTGGCTCAAGCCTGTAATCCCAGCACTTTGGGAGGCCGAGACGGGCGGATCACGAGGTCAGGAGATCGAGATCATCCTGGCTAACACGGTGAAACCCCGTCTCTACTAAAAAATACAAAAAAAAAAAAAAAAAATAGCCGGGCGAGGTGGCGGGCGCCTGTAGTCCCAGCTACTCGGGAGGCTGAGGCAGGAGAATGGCGTAAACCCGGGAGGCGGAGCTTGCAGTGAGCCGAGATCCGGCCACTGCACTCCAGCCTGGGCGACAGAGCGAGACTCCGTGTCAAAAAAAAAAAAAAAATAAGTGTTTTGTCTCATTCTTGAAACCTTGCTGGTGTGCACAAGTACACATCGAGACATCTGCTGCGCCACGGTTTACTGCAGAGAAAGCCTGGAACAATCCCCCCATCAGTAAGGGGCCCATGAGTCGGCCGAGCCTCCACACACTGGAATCCCATTCTCCCGGTCAAGAGGAGGAGGGCATTCTGCCAGCATTAACAAGAAGCAAACCTTTTTAATGCAGGGATATTGGCGAAAATGGCAAGGTTCACAGCAGCACGTACTTGTGCAAGAAAAGGCTGGGCAGGGGAGAGATGCACACTGTGCCAGCGCTGGTTCTTAGCAGCAGACCAGGCGCGCTGGCATGAGCCGAAGGGGGTCATCAGAGTGAGCAGCAGCTGGCGGAGTCTCTGTGAGGTCGGACTCAGGCTGAGAGGGGCACACCCTAAAAACTGTTTACAAAGGAGAACTTCCCAATGCTGGTGTGGCTTAGTTCCACAGTCACAGGGCCTCCTTCGTGACCTCCTGGGAAGAACTGTCCAAGACCCCAGACATCCCTCCGCCCAGCACGCCCAGCAGCAGGAGCGCACGGCTCACGCCCCCAGGGCAGCTCAGAGCTCCACAGATTCTTCCCTCACCCCGGGCGCACCCTCAGCTGTAGCCTGTGGGCTCCCTGGAAAAAGGCTCAGGGAAAACATCCAAATGCGGCCTACGTGTGGCTCCAGCCCCGAAGGCGTTCCCCCAATGCCACACCCTTTCTGAGGGAGTGCAAGGTGTGGGCACTTGGCCCCACTGGGGAGGGCAGACCTGAGGCACGTGTGGGTTTTCCCACGCTACCCAGTGGACCTGCTCCCTCCTGTCCTCTAGGTCTTCTGGGGGTAACTTTACCCCCCAGGTCCTCTGCGGGTAAATATGACATTCATTCGCGATGGGGCATTTGAGGTCTGGACACGGTGGTGCAGAGCAGGAGAGCGGATTAGCCTTGACGGAAAGCAGTGAAGCTGAGCTCGTGCCTGGCAAGGCAGAGATAAACCGAGGGCAGCGAAAGGCGCCAGGCGGACCGCTGTGTGCTGGGCAGGGGCTGGGCAGGGGTCCCACTTCCCTGAGCGGAGGGGAGCCTATGGTGGTCCCTGCACAAGCCGCAGATGTGCCAGGAATCCACACGTGCACAGTGTTCACAGCTTGGCTGGCCGCGTCCCCCACAGATGTGTCAGTTCTCGGCTTCTATTTTGGAAGGCAGGGCGGTCCCGGGGCTTCCAACTGGCTTTTTCTAGTGTAAGATGCTTGTGTTCTAGGGGTGGGGCGCCCTCTCCCACCGGGCCCAGCTGAGATGAACTTGGGCTGAAACCGCAGGCAGCACCTTCCCCCACACGCTCCGCCTCGCAGCCTCTGGCACGTTCTGAGTCCTGGAGATGACCATGAGCGCAGAGCCAGCACACAGGTTCCGGTGTTTCCCCACCCCAGGCAACAGCCAAGGCCTGTGCCAGTCCGACCACTGTATCCTCCCCCAGGCCAGGATGCCACCTCCCGGGCTCCACACCACGCCTGACCCTCCCTGCTCCGGGACTCTCTGGTGCCAGCAGAAAGCTCGGTGTTCCTGTCCAGGCCCACGCGCGGGCTCCCGCCTAGACAGTGCAGCTCCCCGCGCTCGGGTGAGGGGCGCCCCTCCCACTCCATCTGCTCACGTGACATTGTGGGGAGGCCTTCTCTCTCTCCCCACGGCTCCGATCCCCCTACAGCCTTCTCTCCCTGGAAAGCACGTCTCTTATACTGGATACTCATGTGTTTACTGTTGATCTAGCCCCACCCTCAACTTGAAACCCTGTAAAGACACAGATTTGTATCTGCTTTCCACCTGACTCTATCCCCAGTGCCTACAAGGCAGCAGGGGGTCCCTCCAGGCCCTCTTGGGGGCACGGTTCCCACGTGCTGTGATGACACCACCCAGTGGCAGGGAGGGTCCCTTTGTGTGATGGTGCCCGTGTGTCCCCCGATCGCCAGGGAGCCAGCTCCGGGTACCGGGCAAGGACAGATGAGGCTCGCTCAGGTCAGCTGTGTGCACGCTCCAGCACTCAGACAGTGGCTCTCAGGTCTCGGCCTGTGGGTCTCCAAGGGTCCCTGAGGCTGCAGCTGCTTTCATCATAGTCTGATGATCATGGGGTCTTCACGGGGTCTTCACTGAGCTGACGTGGGCACTGATGTGGCGAGACCCGAGCAGGAACGCAGGCAGGCCCCCGCCCTGGTGCAGCCCTGAGGGGTTTGCGCACCGCACAGCTGCAGTGCAAAACGCCGGTCACTTCCAAACGTCCTTGATGGAGTGAAAATGGTCGCGTGTGTGAGGTCTTGACCCCGGAGTCCACGTCTTTTCAACGTTCTGCCTGAGCAATCGGAAGGCGTACCTGCCCCACGGACACGCTGGGGAAATGCAGCTGCGCTGCCATCTGGATCTGGAACACACGTATGGAGCACACTTTTTACTCGAAAAAAGGATGTACAAAAACTCTGGTTGTTCGGCCTTGGGTATCCTGACAGACTTTTTTTTTTTTTGAAAATGAACAAAGTGAGCCTGTAAGCCCGTCTGATTCAAAGAAAATAGCTGACAGCATTTGTTACCAATGATAAAATTCAAGCTTTCATGCAAAAATCATAATTCTGAAATTCTGTATCCACCACCATGAGCTCATCACCTTTCCAGCTTAAAGACTTTTCTAAGATTGGTGACATCACCAAAAGTGATTTTAAAATACCTATTGAGGAACTGTGTCAGCATTTGGAATCTCCGCATAACTTAGTGAACCAAAGGCCCAGCGTGTGAGGTCACAGAAGCGTGATGGACAGAGTCCATGAAGCACAAGACAGACCAACAGATTCTCCTGAAATGAAATGGAAGTTCACTGATAGGGTTTCAGATTCCACATACAACCAGCCAGTACAAAACCACCACCTGTGGGCCGGGCGCGGTGGCTCACGCCTGTAATCCCAGCACTTTGGGAGGCCAAGGCAGGTGGATCACAAGGTCAGGAGATTGAGACCATCTTGGCTAACATGGTGAAATCCCATCTCTACAAAAATGCAAAAAATTAGCTGAGTGTGGTGGCCGGTGCCTGTAGTCCCAGCTACTTGGGAGGCTGAGGCAGGAGAATGGCGTGAACCCGGGAGGCAGAGCTTGCAGTGAGCCAAGATCACGCCACTGCACTCCAGCCTGGGCGACAGAGCAAGACTCCGTCTCAAAAAAAAAACAAAAAAAACCACCTGTCCAGTGTTGGAAGAGGATCAAAGAAGAATATCCCAATTATTTGCAAAGGTTATTAAAATGTTCCTTTTCTTTTCAAATACACATCTGCGTAAGGCTTAGATTCTCCATTCACCCCTATACTTCACAACCAAAACACCCCCACAGCGGACAGACTGGAGCCTGATGAGAGGCCAGTGGGCTTCTCTTAAGCCAGAGATTTACAACAATGTAAAACTATGCCACACTTCTCCCAAAAACTTTTTGTTTTGGAAAATACATTTTTCATACAATTGTTATTTATGTTAATATGTTGTGGATTTATTGCTATTTTGAAATGAATACATGTTTTCCAAAGGTCTCAGGTTTAATTTCTAATAAGGTATCTAATGTGTATTAATATTGGTCATTAGAACTCACAGAAGCAAAAGTTCTTTGGTACTTTTAATGATTTTTTTTTTTTTTTTGAGACAGAGTCTCGCTCTGTCGCCCAGGCTGGAGTGCAGTGGTGCGATCTCGGCTCACTGCAAGCTCCGCCTCCCAGGTTCATGCCATTCTCCTGCCTCAGCCTCCCAAGTAGCTGGGATTACAGGCACCCGCCATCACGCCCAGCTAAGTTTTGTGTTTTTAGTAGAGACGGGGTTTCACCGTGTTAGCCAGCATGGTCTCCATCTCCTGACCTCGCGATCCACCTGTCTCGGCCTCCCAAAGCGCTGGGATTACAGGTGTGAGCCACCGCGCCCGGCCCACTTTTAATGATTTTTAAGAGTGTTGAGGGGTCCTCAGTTTGAGGACAGCTGCTGCAGGGTGGCCTGTCTAGGAGTGGCACTGCCCAGGGAAGGAAACGTGTTTCTTCAGCTTTAGGAGGGGACACAAATTGTCCCTGGAAGTGGCTATACCACGTCCCACCAGCATCGCAGGAGTCTCCATTTCCCGACGTTCGTCCTGGCCTCCAGCAGCCACATGATCTCAGTCTGTGGTTCCAACTCCGCGACTCCGAGGGAGGCCGAGCGGTCTTCTCACGCTGACTGGCCTTGGACTTTCGGCCCTGTTCTTTCTTCATGTGAATGTAAACATCATCGTGTCCACTTCAGAACCAAAAAGCGGCATTATTGAGAGTGTGGTTGGAATGACATTAATAAAATGATGACATTGACTTTGGAGCTTTCGGGAGTGTGCTAAGTTTCTCCAGCTCAATAAGACTGCATAGTTCTCTTCCGTATGGGTCCCGTTCCTTCTGGGTTAAATTCACTCCAACTCTGAATGGGACATTTCTTCATTCTCATTTTCAACAAGTTTCAGCCGGTTTAAAGAGCTCCCAGTCTTTTGTACATTTGGCTTTCCGGGTATACAAAAATGAGATGTGAAAACAAAGGTACCTCTACTTTCTTCATCTCTCCTCCTGCTTCTTTTGTTTATTTATCTTAATGCATCAGCTAAAAACGTCAAAACAACATGGAATACTACAGGCGAAAAGCAGGCACATCTGCCTGGCTCCTGGTTTTGGTTTTCAGTGTTAACACGCTGCTTTGCTGAATCTTATCAAATATTTTAGCAATGGCTAACAGCATCATTGTTTTCCTCCTTAATGAACCAACAACTAAGGAAGAAATCAGAAGGTTGTCAATGACATGCTGCTGCTGAACGGCACCTACCCCAGGAGATTCCACAGCTGAGTTCTGCTGACCTGAGATGCTGCTGCTGCAGCCTGGAGGAGCACGGGCAGCGCCTGCCCCTTCTCTAAGGTGGTGGAAAGCGGCATGAATCACCAACTCTGATTAGAGAGGGCGAGAAGAAAACAGACCAAAACCACTTCTAACCCAAGCACAGCAGCGCCTCGCGGTGTGCCTTCCCAGACGCCTGGCAGCTACTGCAGTCCCAGTGCGTCATGGCTGACTCTAGAGCGATTTCAAGGTGAAGAAGTCACTACATCATTTAGAACCTCCATCTGCTACGTCTTGCGGGAGCGTCCAGCCTAACCTTCCTGCCAGGGCCACGGGCACCCTTCCCTCTCGAGGGCTTGGGGCTGGCTCCCTGTTAAGAGGCTCGGGAACCCCACACTGGCCCCGTGGGAGCTGCTAGCCAGCCTCAGTGGTCAGCAGCCGGGGGCAGATGCCTGTGTCATGGCTGGGTCCCCAGCATCTAGGGTGGCACAGGTGCCCAGTGGGAGCCCAGTGTGTTTGTTAAGCAAATGATTTCTTAGCAGTGTCTTGATTATGAGGTGGGTGGGTCCCTGGGCTGGAAACTGGCCAGGGCAAAAGCTCCCAAAACTCAGGCCCGCATCACTAGATGTGCCCACATCCTCTGTCCTGGGGCCACCCTTCCTTCTGCTTCTCGGCAGGCGCTGTGGCAGCCACACTGGCTTGCAAAGGCCGGCTCTGTGCGTCTCTTCCCAACCACAGGGTCAGCGGCGTCACCTGGCATCTGGAAACTGGCACTGCAGTGCTGGCTGCTGCGCCCTCCTCCCGCCACTGCTGCTGCTCATTAACCCCTCACGACACTCTGCCTCTCACCCCACAGCAACGTGGGCCGAGTCCTCGTCACACAGGCTCTGGGGAGATCGCTGAGGAGGGTGGGAGCTCCAGGACCCTCAGAGCAAAGTGAATCCTTCTTGCCCAGCTCCTCTCTGGGCGCCACAGAGCACGCCGGCCTCTCCTTCACACAGGCAGGCCTAGGGCATCCTCCACACCACCATGGTCCACAGGCTGCTCCCACGCCCAGTGGAGCCCAAGCTACTCCCTTGCCTGGCGGACCTTCAGACCCCATAGAGGGTTGGAGGAGCTGCTGCTGCCTGTCACAGGATGAACACAGCACTGCCTGGCAGGATATCTGCCTCCACGCCTGCCTCTGCACCTGTCTCTGCAGCTGTCTCCATGGCCTGCTCACCTGGCAGCCAGAGGGAGATTTTCTGAACCCTGAGTCAAACCATGCTGTCCACCTGCTGACCCACCTGCCAAGAACCTTCTATTTGGGCGGCAACTTGCCTAATTCCAGGAGGTGACTCAAACACACCTGGCCCCAGCCTTCTTTGCAGCCAGGGCAAGAAATGCCCAAGTCCTGGCCAAGGAGGCTTATAGAGAATTCAACTTCTGGAAAGCTGGAGCTTCTGGAAAGAGTTTGCAACTGGTGGAAGGGCTGGCAGTGAGGTGAACTTGCAGCTGTGGCTGCTCCACCGCCCCCCTGTCCCCCGCGGATGTCAGACCCGGAGCTGCACTAGCCAAAACACTCCCACCAAGCTTGAAAAACACAAACACTCCTCCCCACGGGCTGCACCAGCCTCCGTGGACTGGCTGCTGGCGACCAGCCTCCTAGCTGCTCCTGGGGCTTGCTCCAGCGTCCTCTGCCTCTGGGCCTTCACACTGGCGATTCCTTGTGTGGCCACTGTTCCCAACTCCATGTAAGTCTGGTTCCGTGTCCTCACGCCAACCCCTCCCTTCCAGCACTTACCACAACCTGCAAGCATTTCTCTACTGACCCACTGGTCTTCCCCACATGGGAGCATAAGCTCCAAGAGGCCAGGGCCTTTGTGTCATCTACCATGACATCTCCAGAGCCCAGAACATCCAACAGGGCCGTGCATGGGAGCAGGCGTTACGACTTTTATTAGTGTCATTGCTAAGGAGGCAGTACAAACACCTGACGCTCCAAACAGAGCCGAACAAAAGCCTCCCGGAAGGCTCCCTGGGGTTGTCATCAGGCGTGGGAGGCCAGGTAAGGACAGACGCAGAGGTCCTGGTGAGGGAGGACACAGGTTCCCTTCAGGGCAGAGTTTTCCCCCCAGCTCCAGCCTGCCCCGACCCATTTGCCTCTGCTTTCATTTTTGGGATCCATCCATCAGGGCATCCTCACCAAGTCAGCAACAGCAAACCGTGCGGTCCAGGCAAGAATGAAAAAGTATACATTTAATATCAAAGCCATGTCAAGTATTATTGATAGTAACGACACTGGAGAGTGGCTCTAGGATGTTCTTACTCAGAGTGACCCCCGGAGGCCCTGGCCTGTGTCTGAGGAAGGGCGTTCATGCTGGAGACTGGAGCCTCACGGTCCCCAGGGCCTGGGGGTTCCTCAAAACACCCCTCAGAAGGGACATCCCACCAGAGGCCAGGTGGAAGGCGGTCTCCTCTCACGGGGCGGCCCCCTTGCCCGCCTGGCCTGAATGACCTGCCCTGGGTGGCCCAAGCAGCACCACCAACCGCCCGGCCCCGCCGCCACCACCTGCTGGCCTAGACGCTGGACTTGGTGATGATCCTCTCCAGCAGACTCATCATGCGTTCCTGCAGCTGCAGGCTCTGCACCTGCAGGATGTGCTGCTGGTCCAGCACGCGGCGCACCTCGCGGCAGGTCTCCTCCACGGCGCGGCTCAGCCTGCGCTGCTCCTCCACCATGGCCTCCAGCAGCCGCAGCTGCTTCTTCTGCAGGTGGCAGCTCTGCACCTTGCGCTTCTTCACCGGTCGCTCCTCCGACCTGGAAGGACAGCGCCAGCTGTGAACGTGCTGGCCACAGAGCCTGGGCACACCGGGGGCCTCACTGGACCCTCCCAATTATCCTACTAGGCAATTGGGGAAACTGAGGCCCCAGGGAGTCAGGTCACTTACTCGGGGTCTCATATTCCATGTGCAAAGGAGGGGCCAAAACCCACCCCCTTTGACAGTAAGAAAGTAACGGGGTGGCCAGGCACGGCAGCTCACACCCGTAATCCCAGCACTTTGGGAGTCTGAAGCAGGTGGATCGCCTGAGGTCAGGAGTTCAAGACCAGCCTGGCCAACATGGTGAAACCCCATCTCTGCTAAAAATACAAACATTAGCCAGGCGTTGTGGCAGGCTCCTGCAATCCCAGCTACTCGGGAGGCTGAGGCAGGAGAATCGCTTGAACCCAGGAGGTGGAGGTTGCAGTGAGTCAAGATCGTGCCACTGCACTCTGCACAAGAATGAGACTCTGTCTCAAAAAAGAAAAAGAAAATGAATAGAAAGAAAGAGAGGCCACAGGCATTGCCATCCTTTGCAACTAGCAGACGACCCCAAGGACCAGGGTCCCAGGACAATCCATACCCCTTCAGTCTGGAAAGGGCGGGATGTTCTGGGCTGCAGAGGGGCACATCCTGCCAGGGAGCATCCCTCACCCACCGAGCTGGGTAGGTGGGGGCTCAGCCCCAGTTCACGCCCAAGGGTGGAGAGGCCACACCCAGGGAGAGAAGAAGGCAGGGGTGGGGGGTGCTGGGTAGTGCGGAGTACTCAGGACACCTGTAGGGAAGCCAGAGACCACCAGCCCCACCCGGCCTTAGGCAGATGGGGAAACTGAGGTCCCAGAAGGAAGGGCCTGAGATGTGAGCCCCTTTTCCCTTTTATCTCCCGGTGGCCTAGAAATGGGGCCAGCACACCTTGGCAGAGAGGCAGGAGGACAGGCACCTAGAGGGTGTGGGGCCCACAAGAGGCCTGGGCTCTCTCCCCAGGCCCTTGGAGCTCTGGTAGAGGTGGCAGGTAAAGGCAGTCCAGCCCTGTGGGCACCTCCTGAGCGCTCTGCTGCTGGGGTAGGGGCCATCCGTGGTCTCAGCAGACCTCCCTGAAGGGCAGGGAGCTGCCAAAACCCACAAACCCCAAGGCCCTGCTCCAGTGCCTGCTCACCCCTGGCCCATACTCTGCTGGGAGCTGGGAGCGCGCAGCCAATCCCAGGGGCAGGAGCGCAGCGCTTTGTTCCTGATCAGGGAGGGCAGCCTCCACGCCCCAGCCCTGTGCAAGGCCCCAGGCAGCTGAATCCGGGAACTGGGCTCAGACCACAGGAACAACAGCCATAAATCTCAGGCCTCCTGCTGGTTCCTTCTAGCTGCCAGCAAAAGTGTTTTTGTCTCAGGTCTTCAGTGAGAAATCCTGAGTCGAGCAGCAGCCCCTGGCACGGGAGGTGCCGGCCTAGGGGGACCCTCCTCGGAGACGCCTTCCTCACCCCACCTCCTGACGGAAAGACTTGAAGACCAGGGCAGGGGAGAAGCTGTGACTCAAATCCACAATCTTCCTGTTCTTGCCTCCAAATGGCCAACTTCTATTTTACCTTGAAAGCCCACCCCAAATGTCCCCTCCTCCAAAGCACCTTCTCTGGGCTCGCCGGGCCCACCCCGCAGGTGTCTGTCCTGCGTGCTGCCTGGCTCCCGGCTGCCTTGTGAATATCTCGCAGGCACAGTCACGCGGCCGGCACAGGCCTGATCTGAAGTGTGGGATGGACGGCAGAGGGGGTGGGCCATCCCCACGGCACCACGTGATGAGGTGCAGCCCGACACCCTCCCCAGCGCAGAGGGGCCGCCGGCCTGTGAGGGCGGGGTCCGTGTGGGGTGAGGGAGGCCACAGGGGTCGCATTCTTGGGTCTGGGGCTTGGTCTCCCTCCGTGTGCCGGGCCCTGTGCTGTGTCTTCCCTCCCACGATGCTCCCAGCCACCCTCTGAGAAAGGTACTGATTTATCCCCATTTTATAGGAGGGAGACTGAGGCCAGAGAAGTCAAGGAACTTTCCATGAAGCTCAAAAGTGATGGAGGTGGGAGACGAACTCGGTCTGCCTGTGGACACTAAAGCCCTTCCTGGTCTGAGGCCGCCTGTCCCTGGAGGTGCTGCCCGCAGCCACGGCCTCTGCAACCACTGCGACCGCCGCCGCCCTCGCCGCTCCCAGTCCCTTTCTCTAAATGGTGGGGGCTGAGACACTCCAGGGCAGGGGAAGGACAAGCAGACACACTACCTGAACTTAAGGGACAGTAAGCTGGAGGAGCTGTCGGAGCGATCGTCCTCGAAGCGGCCTTCGTAGGAGCACTGGGTATACGGGAAGTACAGAGGGGTGGACTTAGCGGGCGGCGACAGGGACGCCTCGGTCTGGGATGTGGAGGGCCCCGGCGGCTGGCTGTCCGGCAGTTTGCCATCACAGGACTCGGGGACCTTGGCCAGAATCCCATCAATGGCTAGGTAATAGGGCCAGTCGGGCGGGGCGGACTCGCTATCTGTCATGCATTTTAATTTCCTGAAACGAGAGACACAAGAGCCAAGGGTGAGAAACAGAGCTGGCCCAGCCCCTGTCCTGCCCGGCCTCAGCAGAGGGGCGCACCACGCCGGCACAGGCCGGAGCCGCTCTCAGCCAGCAAGGGCCTCCCCAGCAAAATCGGCCAGGCTCCAGGGTCAAGATGACATTGGACTTAGAAAGAAGCCAGGCTTCAGGACCTCAACGGGCTCAGATGTTAAAAAGGAAGCACGCGTCCCAGTATGACTAAGGTTATCTGTGCGTGCTGGGACCTTGGGGCTGGTCCTATTGCTTTTCCCTCACTTTTGTGTAGTTTCTAGACTCTCTGCAGTGAGCAAATACTGCTTTTTAAAGAAGTCATTTTGAAAGGTAGAGTAATAAGGTATTGTTGTAATAATAAGGTATTACAAGATACATAAGTACAGTGATAATATTTTGTAATAGAATAACTGTGCTGTTCGGGAGAGAGTGCCTCAGGGAGCGACAGCCACTGGCGTTAGAGCACAGGCTTCAGTGTCCACAGCCCTGAGTCAGTATCTCATCTCCACACTTCGCTGTGTGACCTTGGGCAGGTTCATTCACCTCTCTGAGCCTCTGTGTTTAGATCCATGACATGGGGATGATCGAAGTAAGCTCCTCCCCCAGACGCAGGGCAGATTTAATAAAGCAAACAGCAGGCTGGGCTCCCATGCCATGCCATTCTTGGTTGAACCTACAGTCTGGGCAGGAGCCTAGATCCAGCACTACAACCTGCAACCTGCCCAGAGGCCCTGGGGTGGGCCGGATGGGCCCCTTCCCACACTGCCTGATGCCTCATTACCACTGGCACCCCCTGTGCCCACCTACTCCCACAGACAGGTCCTGCCCTCTGAGAGGCTAAGTCCCCAGGCCTCCCCTGGGCCTCTGGGAGGTCAAGGCAGGGGAGACAGGGCCCCAGGGCAGCCAGACAGCTCTGGCCAGGCCAGGAAAGAAGCCACAAGGTGGGGGTGAGGCAGGGGTTTCTGCCTCATCAGACCCAGTACCTCCTAAGGCCCAGAGCCCACCCCCTACTCTGCCTTTGGACAGAGTGCCCTGAGGCCGGGCTCCAAACCCACCCTGTGCTCGGAGTGGGCATCTCCTCTCTCCTACCCTTGTTACCTGCCAGGATGTAGCTGTTAGTCCCTGGAAACAATGAGCTGGCTTCTGAATGAGGTGCCCCCAGCAAACAGACACAGACAGATGGTGAGCAGGGGCTGCTGCCCAAGGTGGCACGTGGCTGCGAAGACACCAGCACAGAGTGTGTGGGGCCGGGCACTGAGTGCCCATCCCGAACCTCTGCCCCAGGCTTCTCTCTCTGCCCTACTTGAGCCAGCCCACTCTTTGGAGAAACAAGAAAAGGCCTATTCTCAGCGTAGGAGGTCCCCAACTGTACTTCAACAAACTACGCTCCACAGAACCAGCCACCCTCTCAGGCTTCTTCAGCCCAACAGCCTTAATATATAAAGAGCTCTTGTAAAAAAAAAAAAAAAAAAAAAAAAAAAAACGAGAAAAGCCTCTGCTATGGGGAGGCTGGGGGTATAAAGAAAAAGGACAAAGATCGAGTCACCCAGCCACAGCTCCCTCTGCTAAGGATTGTGTGGCCTTGGGCAAGTCCTCTCATGCTCTGGGCCTCAGCTTCCCCTTTGGTGAACGAAGGCTGACTGTGGCAGCTCTGAGGGGCTGCCGCGTGCTTCGTCAACCGTGATGTGCTGTGCACCGGCGCAGCCCTTGCCCCGCCAGACTGCAGGGTCTGGAGTGGAGGCCCCCACTCTGCTGCACCCTCATCTCCCGGCCTCCGGGAATGGAGACAGAAACCCTCCCCTGGGACTCTGAAGAGGCTTTCAGCATAAATAATGAATAACCTGGCCAGATACCAACCAGAGCCAGCCGGGGAGGCGGTGCCCGTGAATTCCTGAGTCAGAGGGGAGCCTGCTGGACCAGTCGCGGCCACCTCCCACCGCCCTCTGTGTCCCTTCCTCACCAGGTGCCTGAGCAGGGCTAGGAGGCCGCGGGAACCGTGGGGCCATGGGCAGCTGCCTGCGTCCCCTGAGCCTCTGAAGACGCGCAGGCTCACACCTAGCCCTCACGTTGCAAGCCAGCCGCTCAAAGCCAACATCCGTCACGCTCAGCACCCCAGGTCCCAGCTTGGGGGCCTGGCGAGGGGCCTTTGGGCAGGGCCAGGCACCGGAGCCCTCCTTCAAGACTCAGAAAAAAACAAATCAACACAACTGAAAGCGGAGACCCCACAGCCTGGCGGTCTGTCCAGGGCCTTGCTGGGCCTCTTCCCTGCTCCCACCAGGGCCGGGGACTAGGGCTCCCCTTCTGCTGTGCTGGAGGCTGGCTCCTCGCCTGCGGGGGGCAGTGGGGGTTGCCTCTCCCACAAGTGGGTCAGGTGCTCCCAGCCTCACCTGCGTGACCCGGAGGTGGAGCAGCTGCGTGAGGCGCCCCCAGGGCAGCCCCTCCCATCCTGGAAGCTGGCAGGCTCTCCGGTAGCCCCAGGCCCAGCCCGGTCCAGGCCGCCCACAGGGCCCGGTGCTCTCGGCCGCCATTCTCGCCCTGCAGCTTCCAGCTCTTGCTGCCAGCCTCGCTCTGTGCAAGACCCGCCCCACACCCAAAACCATCACCCCACACCTGTGACCTTCACCACACACCCATGACCTTCACACCCTGTAAGACCCTCACCGTACCTGTGACCCCACCTGTGCCTGACACCTTCACCCCACCATGACCCCCACCCACCCGTGACCCTATCCTAATGGGCTGGGGACCCGCGCACTTTAAGATGCTAGGTGTGTGGGACCACAGCCGTCCCCTCCTAGGTGCCAGTGCCTCCGTGGCTGGGTGGTCCCCTCTGGCCTTCCCTGCAGGTTGCCGGGGCAGGAAGGGCCCACCTGCCGTGTGGCGGGAGCAGAGGTGGGGCCAGGCCGGAACCCCCCACGCTGGGAGTCCTGGGCCAGGGCAGGGCTCCAGCTCTTTCTTCTTCGCACAGTAAGCCCTGCCCACGCGCTGGCCGGTCCTGCGCCTCACCTGGTGATTTCTGGGAACACCCCACCCTAACCCTAGGGCCAGCCCCAGTGGGGCTCACAAGCTCATGGCAGAGGCTCAGTGGATGTTCCAAGTCACAGAGCACTGAGCCTCCTTCTCACTTGCAGTCTCAATTCCCCAGTGGCATAGTAGGCCCCTGAAAGCCCTGCTGAGCTTGGGAGCCTGGTGGTGGGGAGGGCACTGGCAGCCGCCGCCTCCCTATGGGAGAGGAGGGTGTGAGGTCAGTGAGCACCACCATGAGTGATGCTGCCTCCAAGGGACACTGCCTAGACCGCCCATACGTCCTGGGAGCCATCCTGGCCTCTGCCCAGTACCAGCCCCACCCCTGCTACCCCTCAGTTCTTAGACCGCTTTCCTGCCCTTGCTGGGCCTCAGTTTCCCCACTTCCCCCATGGAAGGCTGCACACACGGTTTCCGTGGGCCCCGTCTCACCCCGTGGGATTCTGCCCATACCCGGCCAGAGGAGACCGACAGGCAGGCCAGGACCCACATATCCTCCCGAGTCAGAGCTCTGAGAGAGCCAGGAGCGGCCGCCAGGCCCGGTGCCGCCTGTCCTGGGGGGCCCGCATGGCGCGCGCGCCCACCCACCTGTACTGGAAGGTCATGTTGGTGATCTTGATCTTGATCTCCTCCCCCAGCCTGCGCTCGCCGGTCATCTCGAAGAGCTTGCTGGCCATCTTCTCGTACACCTTGGCGTTGCGCTTGGTCTGCTTGAGCTCGTCGAAGAACTCCTCCCAGACCAGCATGAGGCCGCGCATCTCGGCGTCGGTCCAGTTGCGGGCCCGCCGGTGCTTCTCCGCCTGGGGAGACACCAGGTAGCCGGGCCCCTCGGCCGCCGCCATGCTCCAGGCGCCTGGAGGGTGAGAGAGCGGCTCAGCGAGGCCCCCGGCCCGGCCCCACGCACCATGGGCGGGAGGCGCCGCTCACGCTCGCTCGAAGGCAGCTCCACGCTCAAAATGGGGCCTACATCTGACAGGCAGGAATTTAGTTAAAAGCTTTTAAACGGGAAACGTCATTTTGATGTCACGTTTCCATAGCAACAGAGCAACTGCATAAGCTACAACAACAGAAACCTTTTAACTGAAAGCCCAGGAATCAGGGCCGCACTGACGGGCCATCAATATTGCAGCGAGCGGGCCAGGCCCAAACCCAGCGGCCCAGCTCCTGGCCCTGCCTCCCACCACCGCCCAGGCGATGGGCCCCCAGTTCAGTGCCGTCCCGGCTCACGCAGGCCAAGAGGGAGACTCGGGTGGGACCAGGCAAGGAGAAAAGGGGCAAAAGGTGGGAGAAACAGAAAGGACAGGAGACAAGGAGGCTGAGTCCCCCAATGCTGGCCACTGGCCCTGGCGGGAGTCCTGGGCTGTGGGACCTTAAGCTCCCTCAGAAGGCCTCTGCCAGGCTGAACTGGGGCTGGGCCCTGGGACCCCGAGTCTCCTGGTTCTGGGGTCCTAGGGCTGGGCCCTCACAAGAACCCCACATCCCCACCCTTTGCTCCTTTTGCTTCTCTTGCTCCGGCACCCAGGCGCCCTGGGCCTCAGGTCTGTGGACACTGGAAGCCCAGGTTGGTCAGAACCAGGCCCTGCCCAGAGGTGCAGTCACAGGGTGCACAGATACAGGCCTCTGGCACCAGCTGGCGAGGAGAGCAGGGACAGCAAAGGTGAGCTCTGTTTGAGACACAGGAGGGAATCGGCCCAGCAAGCCAGGGGGAGGCCACAGGGCACTCCTGGGAAGAGCCATGGGCATGGCAGGGCACAGCCTGGGTACGCAGGGAGCTGATGGGCAGCCAGATTCAGCACGGCATGTGGAGATGGGGCTCGAGGCCCAGGCTGCGGAGCGGGCCCTGAGGGAATGAGATGCCCCCAGGCTTCTGGGGGACCACAGCCTGCCCAGAGCCCCAGGTGCGGCAGAATAGGAGCGTGTGGCCTGGGGGTTCTGCTCGGAGTAGTGCCCCCCCAAAGGCATCAGCACCCAAAATGTAACACACGCAAGCCAGGCAGGGCTCTGTGGAGCCCATGGCACCTGTGCAGGATGGGCCGTGCTGAACGCGGTACCCAGGCTAAACGCCACTGTGGTCAGCAGAGGGACAGTGGGCAGCCCCCTGCCCTCCTCAGGCCTGACCAACTGCAGGAGACTCTCAGGTGTGGGCTGCCGCAGGAAGGGCAGCTGAGCCTGGAGTGGGGAGGCATCATCAGCCTCTGCTCGCTGCCCCTGCCGTCCTCTGAGGCACCTGGGAGGCGGAACTAAGGTTCTCAGAGGAAGAGGGCAGGGGCGTGGCGGGGGTGCCTGGCCCCACTGTGGGTGCCTAGCATGGGGAGGGTGACCTGGGGCTCCGTCTTGCCCGCAGTCAGGATAGGAAAGTGTATGGGGAGGGCCCCAGGGATATGTGAGGGACTCAGAGGGGTCTCTGCACCCCTACACCGGGTTCCTGGTCCAGGCCTGGCCCTACTATCAGCCCCGTGAGACTAGTCCAGCCCCTTCCATTTGGGCCTCTGGAGGCACCATCCCTACCGCCTGGCACGGGGCATGGGAGGGCCCACAAGGCCCCCTCTGCTCAGTTGAGCCCTGGGTGCTGGGGGCTGGCGCAGAGCTCTGTGGAGTGCCTGCAGGGGAAGGAGGGACTAGAAGGTCCACCTCCTCTAGGAAGCCCTGGCTGCTCAGGAACAGGGTTCGGCCCTTTCCAGTGAGGTCGGAGACCTGTCCGAATGCCCTTTCCGTAGCCGTGACTCCAAGGGCAGAGGTGGGGCTGACTTCCAGCATCTCTTGGCACCTCCCGGCATGGCACAAGGGGTACGCAGAAAGTCATGGCGTCCCAGCAGTGGGTTCTGGGTGCAGCTCTAGCGACTCAGCATGGACCTTAGTCATGTCCTCCCCGCTAGCCTGTTTCCTCACCTCTACAACAGGGGTAACAGGATCTGACTATCTCACCCAGCATGGTGCTGGCTAAGGGGGCACAGCCCTCCCAGAACCCTGCCCCCTACCCCCTTCCACAAATCCACTTGGAGCTGCTGGAGACAGCGTCAGGCCTACTGTCCTGGCTGAAGGGGCAGCTGCTGGCCAGTGGGCACCACCACCACTGCTGGGGGCCCCACCTGACGGCTCTAGAGGAAGCACCTATACCCCTGCCTGCTCGAGTTCCAGTGGGCACAGGGAGACAGAGCCCTGCCTGGCAGGGTGCCACCCCACACTCGCACCATCCTCCAGGCAGCATTTCCAGGGTAAAAGGCTCAACTCCAACCCTCTCTTCCTGGGCTCAGTGCACACGGGAGACCCTGGGCAGGGCAAGCTCTGCGGCCTTTCCTGAGTCAGAGTCCTCACATTGACCTCTAATGTGAGGACAAGAACTGGGCAGGCAGCAGATGGCAGCACCAGGCACCCAGCTGCCCTTGCCTGGGAGGGTCCCTGCATCTGTCCCCTATTGGGGAAGGGCTTGGACCTTGGCACAGCTGCGTGGCCTGCTGGGACCCTTGGTTGCTGCGGGGTCTCCTAGGGCCAGGGGCTGGGTAACCAGCGGCCCCTGAGGGAGAAGGGGCAGGTCAGGCCTCGGCAGGAGCTGTCCCTGGTGGAGACTGGGGACGCAAGCAGGGCCCTGCTGTGCTCAGGCTAGGGGCATGCCACCTAGGCCTCTATTCCTAAATCATGAGGCTGGGCCCAACCAGACTCTCATCCTGCTCAGCATTTCTGGGTGGCTTTTCTGCCCCGCCTGACAGGCCAGTAGGACACGGGGACTGACCAAGGGAGGGGGCAGCAGGGCTCCTAAACACAGAAGCCCAGAGAGGAGGTGGGCATCCCACCGAGGGGCATCTTTCAGGAGCAGCAGTGGTGAGCGCAGCCTGTGCACATGGGTGGGGATTTGGCAGCCGAGGAGTTCAGGGCTTGGGTGAAGGCAGAGAACCACATGGAGTCCTGGGCCCAAATCATGGGGGCCCCTGGGCAGGCTCAGGAGCCTGGACTTCCCCAGAGCAATTGGGGCCAGGAAGGGAAGGATGTGGCCGACACTGCTGCCACTGGGGCAGGGTGGAAGGTTGGGCAGGTGGGCTGTCTGGAGGGTACAGGGGCCAGGATCCACCTCAGGACCAGCCTGTCCGAGCAGTTTTGGGGCCAGCTGCCTGATGAAGCGCGGAGGGGGGGGGGGGGCCCTATGCACACAAGGGGAACCCAGACCCGCAATTTTAAGCCCTCTGCCTCCAGGGATGCCCCGACCCTGACCTCCCAGGTCCACGGGGCCCACCCAGGGCCCAGACACACCCGACCAGTATACTTGGAGGCCTGGTGTGGGGTAGAGAAAGCCAGCCCCACCGGCAGGGCCTCCAGAGGACGTGGCTGCCAACAGGGCTGGGCCCTCTGGGTGGCTCAAGCCACTTGCCCAACAGGCAGCCAGGCTGCTGGGACTGCAGAACCTGGGGGACCCGCAAGGGATGCCCACATGGTTTCCCAAAAGAGGTCCTGGTGACGACACGAGGCCGGACCCACCTCTGCCCCCGGGCACTGTCACGGTGCTCACAGAGCAGACTCGTGGGCTCGCAGAGAATGCCTTTCCGCCGGCCCCACTGCAGGCTTCCCTGAGGGGTGCACCCCACACCCCCAGGAACGGGGCTTCCTCTGTCCTCAGCTGGCCGTGTCACATCACGTGGAGGCAAGGCCCCTACCCAGTCCCTTCTGTGGCGGCTCCACCTGGTACTCACCTCCCCCTGGCTACCTCCCTCATCTGACTTACAGTGCTCCACGCTCCACACAGGGGAAGCGACTTCCAGATCCTCTTTGGAACAAAGCCAGTAGCAGCCAAAACCAAACACCACCGAAGGCGCAGAGCACAGCCCCGGCAAGGGGACAGGGTGTGCTCCCCGATGAGGAAGAGGAAGGCTGTGCCGAGGGCAGCTCTGCCGTGGCAGGGGGAGGGATCGCAAAGCCCACGCATGAGCGGTTCGCCACTGCTTCCCACTGGACCCCGGCCCCTTTTCTTTCTGAAATTACCAGCCATGACACGTGTGCTAGGTATGCCAAGGGTCTGGCTGTCCACACCTGGACCAGGGAGAAGGGGGTGCTCCATTTCTCTGAAGTGACCAGAACTTAGGTAGCTCTGAAGGGAGAGGCCACTGGGGGGCCCTGGAGCGGTGTCACCTATGAGACAGATTTAGGGAGCTCAAGTGGCATGCCCTGCCCCAAATGCTTTGAGCAACTGGGGGAAATTTTTACCTGGCTGGGCCTGTCCACCACATCCCTCTGGCAGACTGATCCCCATCCTGCTCAGAGAAAGGTGGTCCCTGCACGTGCCTAAGGACAGCAGGCAGCAGAAGCTGCCCCCTCGGCCAACAGGCCCCCGTCTCTCCTGGCATGGAGAGCAGAGCAGGGAAAGAATGGGTGGACGACCCCTGCCAATTCGCCAGAACCAGACAGGACCTCAGCAAACACTGACTCAATACCCTGCACCAGAGGAAGCCACAGAGTTTTTGTTCTTGCAGGTTTTTGTTCTGCACCCCACGGTGACTACACCACCGACTACCAAGGCTTCCGAGAGGCGGGGCCGGAGCTTAGAAGCATCCCCGCTGGGCTGAGCAGAGGCTTCTTGGAGTAGGCGCTGGTTCAGACAGGAGAAACAAGCTAGGACAGACCGGGCAGGCCCTGTGGACACACAGCAGCCCAGGCCACACCAGAGGTGGGATGTGCCAGCTGCTTTGGGGGGTACCTGGGAGCACCTGGGTCAGGGACACAGGTGTCAATGGCCAAGGAGGTGGCAGGGTGGTGGGCCCTGTGAGAACACAGCTCTAGTCTGTGCTGGGCCTGATGACCTGCTCCAGTGCCATGGGCCAAGTCCTGAGGCTTGTGTGTGTCATAAAAGCTTATGATGTCACTTGACCATGAAGGATCCAGCAGCTCCCACAGCTCCATCTGCAGTGCAGGAAGGTCACCTGTGCCGTGGTTTGGGAAGGCCCTTGCAGAAGCACCCAGCCAGGCCCACGCCCTGGGGCCACTTCCTCATCCCTGGCTATAGAAAACACAGGGCTTGTCCTTGCTGGCAGCTGCCTGGGGGACCCTCCGTAACGTCAGAAGTTAGCTGGTGGGACAGTTTCTGCCCCCACTGGAGAAGCACTTAGGAGACTGTTTCCTAAGACTCCAGCTCAGCAAGGTCTAGGTTCCCATGAAGCAAAGCAAGCCTCACACAGCAACAACTGATGGTTTCAATGTTTTTCCTTTAATTTGGATGTACAATGTTTGCAGCAGTTAAAAAAATTAAATATACATCTCTCGTCAGTCCTTCCCTTTGCTCTCAGAAGCAGTCAGGTCTTGGTGGGGCTCCGGGACTCGCCCATCACAGCCCTGCTCGCTCCAGGGGAGCTCAAGCTCAGCTGACAGTCCCTCTGACCACAGCGCAAAGCAATGAGACCTGGACAAGGAGGCCCCACTTGGGTCAGAGGCCACCCTCCATAGGCAGGTCCTCCAAGGCTGGCAATCACCACCCAGAGTGCAGTGGGTGACTCTGCTCTTGGAAACAACTGAGGGGAAGGCGTTCCTTTGACTGCACCAGAGCATGACAGGCACACGGGGGAAGAGCGGGCCCTGAACCTTCCAGGTTGCCTTCAGTTGTCATGCAGCGCTCTGAGCGGCTCCCTCCTTCCCAGGAGGCCCAGGCCTGGCGAGCGAGTGTCCTCTTCTCGTCTGGACCATCCTGAGCTCTCCAGGGTGCCTCAGCAGCTCTCAAGATCTTCCTTCTTCTCGCTCCCACAGGTGGCCCCTCGAGCACAGCTCCAAGCCTACCCTGGCCAGCAACGGTGGTCCTGGGTCCTCCCCGCAGAGGGAGGAAGCGGGGGAGGGACAAAGCCCCGTGAGGATGTCTGCTGGGAAGGATGCTCACAGGTAGCAAGAGCAGGCTGACTCCACCCCCCAGACACACAGAACTAACCTCACTCCGCCCCTCAGGGGGAGGAACGTCCACCTGCCAGGCAGCCACAGACCGAGTTATTGCTGTTCACTATCCGTCCCGAGCTCCGCGCGGGGCTCATCTCAGCTCCAAGAGGACGAGCCATTCATTGGCTCCGAGGGCTCTGAAATGACCCCTCCATGAAGGTGGGGGCGAGGGGTGTCCTTTAGGGCACAGGGCCTTCTCAGATGCTACATTCTGGGTGTCTGGAGGGGTGTCAGCTTCACATTTTCCTCCTGAAAGGACACATGTGCTGGCAGAAATGAGGGTGGACAGTAACAAAGAGCACTTGGCAGCTGGGAACATCACCTACATAGACTCGGCTGGGCCTGCAGCGGAAGGGAGGCACATTTTGGGAAAGAAACACACTTCAGTGCATTGCCAAGCAATTCTACCCTGGTTTCATTACAATCTTTCCTGATATTACCAGCAGGAAAACAAAAGCAATCTCCCCACAGCTCACCCCCAAAACTTAGCAACCAAATTAATCACATTTTCAACAAAATTCGGATACTATGATTGGTGCTTGCCATAGGTTTTTAGGAACATGACAAAGTCCTCCTCCCTTCGGCAGAGTTGATATGGAGACCGTTTTCTCCGGTGGGATCCTAGTGAGCAATGAATGAGCCCTACTCTGACCAAGCCCCGCGCCTGGATGTCCGTCACACAGCTAACTTTACCTGGCAGGTCTAAGGAAAGTCAACTTCCAGGAAGAACCAACCCGGGCACTCTTAGAGGCCATGCATCTCTGTCTTGAGACGTGTGTGTATAAAATCACAGATGTGTCCATATGCACATGCACGTATGCTTGACTTACGCATGGGTAAAGTCATTTTACTAATGAGCTCATATTCATCTCTGGAGCACAGAGGCAGGCCTCTGGGAGTGGGGGACACCCACTGCCAGAGCGGGGTGTTCTGAGCCCCTTGCTAAGGACTGTTTTAGATCACGTCGTAAACAAAAGGAAGACAAACTCTGTGTTGAGCCCAGCAATATGCATTCCAAGGGGAATGGCTCCGTTTTACATTCACAGTGTTATTTCTTACAAATGTAAACATCTAGCCAGGAACAACATCTGGCCTGTGATACTTCTGTCTCAGAGCTGTTGACATAACCTGCAGGGGAGGTGGGTGGGGAGCAGCAACGGTTCTGAGAACTTTCCCCGCATTCCCAAACCTTCTAGCAGGCTTTCCAGGAAAAAGCTAGGATGAGAAACAGGAGCCCCCAACCCATACGGAAGAATGGTGGTTTTCTTGTTAAAACTCAGTAGCTTCCCTTAAGGGCCTCCTCAAACATCAGACCCCTTTCTACCGCTCCTGCTGCCCTGCCACGAGGACGAGGTGGTCCTGGCTGGGGGAGGCCTCTGTTGGGAGCTGGCGGGAAAAGCCTCATACAGGCCTGTCAAAGGCTGCTCAGAGGAGGGGCTCCCTTTGAGCAGGGGCTCCCTTTCAGCGCCCCTCATGTATGTGGGCAGCACACAAGTCCACATCTCAGCTGCTCCTCAGCTGCCACATAGGAGAGGGACAGGTGGAAGCTTGGGGGTCTCAAGGCAACACCTGCACAGACCCGGAAAAGCATTTCCTCCACTTACCATATTCAATACCCGAAACATCAACGGGCATGACCAAACCAAGCCACGTGACAGTCGCCAACCTTGCCTGGCTCGCCTCTAGGGCTGAGGAAGCAGAGCTCCTGCCCCATCGCAGAGCTCCCAAATCCAGCTCCTATGTCAGCAGCAGCCGGCCATCCAGAATCCACTTCCATTCTAATGACTTGGCTCCTCTGGGCCTGCAAACAGGAGGCTGGTCCAGGGACCTGGCCTGGGGATAGGAGTGGTGGCTCTGACAGGGCAGTGGGGCAGTCTCCAATGAGCACAGATCTGCACTCTCCTGACTAAAAGGGGTCCCCGTGCAAGATGTCAGCTGGAACGGGGGCAGAAGGGATGCCAGGCTCTGTCACTAACAGTGCCAAGATGCCAAGCTTTGCTGTTGACCAAGAGAGGCTCAGACAAAACACAGCTCAGTGACACTCTTGGGGCATGCATCCATGGAGCGGCAGATCCCAACACCGGCCAGCCAGCTCCTGGGCAGACACCACCCCAGGCTAGCCAGGAACAGGAGGGGGAGGCCCATGTCTCTGGACACAGCGGAGGCTGCTCACCACAGGGAGGGCCGGCCTTCTCCGCTGAGTGGCAGGGAGGCTGCTGTCCCTAACGTGGGTGGAGAACGACAGTTGTCTGTGCCCGAGGAGGAGGGGCTGCAGGCGAGCATGCCCCTAGGACAGTGGGGGCCTGTCCTCAGTCCTGCTGTGGCCACCTGCACACTAACGCCTCTCTACATTCCAGTCACCTTGTGAATGCATAAACAGGAACATGTACAACGGAAATGTCAGCGGGTGCTCAGGAGGGCTATGCCAGTGGCTACAGGAGAGGGAGCGTGGCCAGGGGCCCTGCCCACCTCCCTGGACACTGTCACATGCAGCACAGGCCTTGCAATTCACATACTTTACACGGGCATAGAAAGAGTTACGTTAAAATTAATCTCTTTACTGATATAATTAAATTTTAAATCCTGAGAAGAAAAGAGAGAAGAGAGAATGGTGCTGGGTGTCTAGCACCCCCAGCCACTGGCCCAGCACATGCCATGGCATCTGTGCATACAGACACAGGGCGTGGCATGCACACCCCACCAGGAAGACACAGGCCAGTGTTCCCAAAGCCTGCTCACGGCACCTTCTACTGCAGGACAGCAGAGGGGCCAACAGCCAGCCTGCAGGAGGGAGGACTTCCGGCCGAGATGCAAGAGCAGCTGCAGCCTGGCAACAACCATCAGGTGAGTATCGGGAGAAAGGACCTGGTCACCCACATGGCGTGCAGCACAGCTGCTCCTGCTCTCTGGAAGGCCTCAGGCTCAGCCCCACCGGGACTGCAGATACTCCTTGCCTGGCCACTGTACCACAAAGAGCACTTCTGCCATATGGCAGAGACACGCACGTTGCCTGGCCGCCCGCGGCATGTGCGGAAGCCCGCAGGGACCAAGCTGGCTCGGTGGAGGCAGGGCACAGGGCGCAGACTTCTGGAGGCTCCAGCCCCAGCTGCCGCCTCACAGTCTCTCCCACCATGGCGCTCAGCAGGTGGTGACCTTGTGGACATTTCGTAAACAAGTCAGCAGCCGGTGATATGGGCTTCCTGGAGCTGCAACCACCTCAAACACAGACTGGAAGGCCCTGCGGTCGAGCTCCTCCTCTATCTGGTGTCTGTAAAAGTCTGTGGCAACCAGGCAGAAAAGGTTCACGTCCACCTGCTCCAGCTTTCCCATCCTGCTGATGACATGTGGGAGGCTGGTGCAGGAGTTAAGGAAAAAGGCTGGCAAATGAGGGGAATGCTGCCTCCCTGTCCTCACCTGGGAGCTCCTCTCCTGAAACAGCCTATGAAGGGGCCCAGGGAGCCTGGAGAGCCAGCAGAGCCCCGGAAGGGCCACCTGGATGGCTCCAGCTGCAGCAGCGCCTCCACCTTCATTCCTGCAACCCTTGGCTGGCTGGACACCCTGCTGGAAGGCCAGCAGGGCAGAAGTGAGCTGGGCAGAGCTGGCCAAGGAAGCAGCAGGCCTGCAGGCAGGCACCCACTCGGCAGCACTCACCTGGCCTGGCTCCTGTGCCGCGCTGGTGGCCGGTGCTCCTGCTGTCCTGCTGGCCCCCACGAGCCCTGCTCCAGTACAGCGAGGGCAGAGCCACGCCAGGCACACTGAGCGAGGCTGTGCTGTCAGCACCAGGACAACCGCGCTGCTTGGAGGCTCTTGTGGTCTGTCTTGGGGGAGGGCTGTGGAAAGGGAAACTCCTGGCAGCCAGCATCTGGGGGTGGGAACTGGATCTTTACTTAAGCCTTTCCCCGAGAGGGTGATCGAGGCACAATGACCAAAGCTAATGAGAAGCAGTGTCAGGAGAAGCCCAGCCACACAGAGCCCGCGAGTGGGCGGGAGGTCTGCAGAGACCGCCACCCGCCCTCGCTTCCCTCACCCAGGCCCTCCACAGACGGGCCCCTTAGCAGCTTCGACCCTTCTGCCATACACGGGCCCCTCTGAGAGGCCCTGGTCAGCAAATGTCTGGATGTGCTCCTTTCTGTATCCCTGTCAGCATTTTACTTCCCTGGGGCTGAGGGCCTGTCACCTTGGCATCTGTGGGGTTTTTGCAAAGGTTAGGTTTCAAAACTTTATCATGAAACATGAGCCTCAGTGTTGACGAGGGAAACAGGGCCAGCACCAGGGACCCAGAGAGGATACATCGCCGCAACCCACGGGCTGGTGGACGCGCTGACAAAGAAGCAGGAGAGGCTCCATGTGGCCATGGCGACTGGGGTCCTCTGCGTGAAGTTGGAGAGGGACAGCATGACCCAGTCCCGGACCATGGATGACTGCCCGGTGCTGTGCAGAGTCTGAAACACCTGCAAGGAGCAAGCGGGCGCCTGAGTGTCAGGGCTGGGGGCGCGGGAAGCACCTGCTGTGCCTGGGTGGTAGGGGTGGGGTGGGGGCCAGAGGCATTGCTGCTGTAAAGGGGAGGAGCTGGGTTCTGCTGGCGAATCTGCTGGGAAGTCGGGGGCGACTCCACCTCCAGGCTTCCCCACTCCAACCCCATCCCACATGCAACCTCACCTTATACACCACGGTGGCCATGAACTGGGGGTATGGCTGCTGGTTGGACAGAAACTCTCCGATGACTTTGTTCATGATGTCCTGGGGTGGGAAGAAGTCATCTAGAAACTGGGGCAGGATCCTCGCCACCACTCTGGCTTCACAAGGAAAGCCCTTCCGGATCCTGGGAGGAGCGACACAGGTCAGAGCCTGGCACCAGCTCCCACAGCTGCCCCACCTGCCCGCGGAGGGCCTTGGCTCTAATGCTGGGGAAAATGCTGATGTGAAATCAGGGCTGGGAGGCACCCTTGGCCGTGAGGGACTTTCCAAGTGGGGAAAGTCAGAGCCTAAGCAACTGGAGTATGAAATTTGAGACTAAAAAGGCAAAACCCCAGCTCTTCCTCTGTCCAGCTCGTGAAGACAGGCTGCTAGGCATAGGCTCTGTCTGGGCTCCCACGCCCTGCAGGGACCAGAAATCCTAAGAAGAGTCTGAAAGCTACATAAAAAAATATGCAGAAATGGTGCAGCGGGAAGGACGTTACAAAAGAGATTTTTAAAAATCCTAAAGAACCCGTTCTCATTACGTTTTTGCTGCTTTCCACATCCAAATGCTCCATAAACATTTCTATGTGTTCTAACCCTTTGTAGCACTGTTGTCAACCGGGACTTTTTTCTTGTTACCGAACAGGGCCCCATCTGTGCTCTCGCTGCTTCTTCCCTAACCAGATCCCGAAACACGGCCCCTGAGCAGTATCCTTTCCAGTGCTGAAAAGCAACCATCATGCTCCTGTCTCATCAGTGCACACATGCCGGCTGTGCATACCTGAGACACACGGGAAGCAGCCAAGAAATGGCAGTGCGCTTTCTCACAGGTGCTCCTGGCTCTACCCGCCCGCAGACCCTCGCCCAGCAGTGGCTTGGTGGCTGTGCTGAAGACAGTGCTCCACGGAGGGAGATCTGTGGTCAGCTCCAAGGTGCCTCCCTACGGCGTCTGGAGAGCGCTAGAGCGGAAGGTGTGCACCACGCTCTCTGGAGCACTCGCCACCCAGCACTGGGTCCACTAGACCACAAGCCCCTTGAAGGCCAGGACTGCTCGTGGCACCTCCCTGTGCCCGTCTGCCAGCTGTGGTGGTGCTCAGCGAGCATGTGGGAACTGAAGAATGATGCAGAGGTGCATTTTAAAATCGACATGGGGGCCAGGCACGGTGGCTCACGCCTGCAATCCCAGCACTTTGGGAGGCCAAGGAGGGTGGATCACTTGAGTTCAGGAGTTCGAGACCAGTCTAGCCAACACGGTGAAGCCCCGTCTCTACTAAAAACACAAAAATTAGCTGGGTGTGGTGGCACATGCCTGTAATCCCAGCTACTCAGGAGGCTGAGGCACGAGAATCGCTTGAACCCGGGAGGCGGAGGTTGCAGTGAGCCGAGATCGCGCCACTGCACTCCAGCCTGGGTGACAAGGGCAAAACTCTGTCTCAAAAAAAAAAAAAAATCAACATGAAAACAGACCAGCACAGGCTCAGCTGTTCAGAACACCTCATCTGGTCAAAGAGTAGAGCAAAGTCCACCTGAGGATGCTCTTGAGAAAAACCAAATGGCTCCCCACCGGACACCCTGACTGGAGGGCACAGGCAAGGCAGTGCAACAACGCCCCAGATCCGCCATGTCGCCAGGACTGAGGCCTGAGAGCAAATCAGGGAGCCTTGTCCTTGAGAAAAAGCCCTACGAAGCTCCTAACCCACTTCCAGAGCAGGTGAGCGAAGCCAATTCTCAACACAAATTCACGCAAGGCAGTGGGGCGGAGGGGTAGGGAGGAGAAGCCACTGACCACAAGGGTCTCAAAGATGCATGTGTGGGTTTCACCTTCATCCTCCTGCTGCTGCCCCTCACCCTGCTCACAGGCACCACAGACCCCCTCCCACAGACACCCTCCCACGGCCCCGTGGGCTCCCCTCTCACGACAGGCAGCCAGGCAGAGCCAACTCCTCATCACTGCGCAGGCTTCTGCCGCACCCTCCCAGAGACTGGTCATTCCTGCCCCTGCCATGCCCCACACTGCCAGGTGCGGTGCCTGAGCCCTCAGGAGAGATGGGCAGGTGCTGGGACAACCTTGGAACTGGCCAACACTACACCTGAGTGCGGGGGTCCAAGGACCACCAGCTCGCCAGTGGAACCCTGAGCCAAGGCAGCCCACGGTCAGGCTGTGGTCGGGAATCACTGGCGGGACTCCAGCAACAGCGCTAGGGGATCAGCTGACACACATAAACGCTCAGCTTCAGGCCAAAGTTCTAGGGAAGCTAACGGCTGAGGGATGGGGCGTCGTTTCTTACCTATCAAAAAGAACAGACACCCGCTCCATAGCAACAATCACCGACTCGCTGTCTGGGGCTGCAGGATTAGGGTCTGAAGTTCTACCCGGACTGACTTTCTCCTTTCCTGTAACAAAAGTGTTCAGTATGAAGGTTACATCTATACAACCCAACAGGCTCTGTAGACAGTGCTTTGTACGCAGAGTCCAGTGAATCCCTGGAGAAGATCTGAGAGCAGGTGATGTGAGCCCCTCGCTAGCCCAGGACCCAGCACAGCTCAGCCACATGGGATGAGTGACCAGAGGGGCGGTCAACCCTGACCAGGTACTCCAGCCCTGGGGGCTCCGAGCCTCTCTGGCAAGGTGATGGGGCCAGCTTGGGGCAACACCAAAAGTGTCCAATCAGAGGACACCTAGTCTAGGTCCCTTGAGTAAGCACGCTCCTGTCTCCCTCGAACAGGACTTGGCTGGCCTTGCGGGCACCGTGTACGTGCTCACCTGTGTACATGCAGGTGAGCATCAAGCCCAGAGCCGCCATGGCCCGGTGCGGGCTGTGCACGTTCACTCTGTCCACACTCAGCTTGACCAGGGATTCTGCATCCAGGCGGGAGAGCTGCTCCGAGAGCAGGAGGCGCTCCAGGCCTCTGAGGGCACAGTGGTAAATGATAGAGGGGGTGGACTCCTCACTTCCGGACAGCATCACCCCACACATCTGCACAGGGAGAAAGGTTTCTGCGTCGAAGAATCGCTGCGTGGTCTCAGGTGTTCACGCCTCCTCCCCACCAAGTCCAAACTGGCCCACGGGTATGATCCCACAAGGAAAAGAGGAGGGAAGGCCGCTCCCCGGGTGCAGAGGAAGCCAGCCAGGGCCCACTCACCTGTATAATGGATGCTGAAAATTCTGGCCCCACGTCCAGAGGATAGTTCTCGATCAGGTAAAACGCAGTGGCACACATGACCAGGACGTGCTGCTGGCTGTGAACGTTCACGCAGCTGAAAACGGGAGACGGCAGCCAGGCTCAGCCCCCATCCGACATAGAGAGGGCTTCGCAGCAGGCCCGCCCACGCCGGAGTGAAGAGCTGCGGGCCAGGCTGGCTCCCGGGAGCACCGACCCTGTGTGGCTCCCCAGGCCCCTGCAACCTGGCCTGACCCTTCAGCCTCTGCTCGACCCCTCCCTGGGTAGCTGAGCCCGTCTACCTCCCCCACGCCCTGCCCTCTCGGCCTGGCCCAGCCTCCCCTGTGGCCACCTCCATACTGGCCACCACAGACTTCCTCTCTCTGTGCCTCAAAGAGGCCCTGGATTCCCACACCCCAGGCTGGTCCCCTCTACTTCCTGAGTGCCCTGTGCTTTTCCTTCGTGGCACATTCCACCATGACGTGCTGCCTTGTGTGATCCCCCGACAGCACCTGCCTTCCCCATGGCACAATGAGGACCCGGTAGCCAGGGACTGAATGAATGAGTGCCCACTGTGAACAGAGGAGCCAATACGATGCCCCCCTCCACCCACAGAAACGTGCCCAGTGATGCTTACATCCATCACAACGTGGTCCGACCTCCACCTCGGAGGCATGTGACACAGCCCGTGCCCATGGCACTGAGGCCAGCCCCACGCACCATTTCTACCTGGATGCCACAAGCTCTCTGCATCCCAAACGCAACTCCTGGGCCACCTCAACTCTCCTTCCCTGAGTCCTCCACGTCCACAGCAAGAGCCATAGACCGCCCAACACGCCAGCACAGCCAGGGCTTCGGCCTGTGCCTGGGGCCTGCTGTGGGGCTGCCCCCCAAAATCACCTCACTGCACCAGCACATGTGCCTGATTTGCAGGCCTGTGTCCCCTGTGTGACTTGCCCTATGCCAGGCTCCAGGGATGCAGAGACAGTTGCCAGCTGTCTGCCTGTCCTGTGTCCTGCTAGCACAGCACCCACTGCCCAGCAAGGATGACAGACGAGAAGGGCCTCCCCACAGAGTGGCTCGTGCCACTCTGGCCTGGATGAGGGCAACGGCCCCTGATGAGCCGCTGTCCCTGCTCCAGCATGTCCCAAATCCTGCCAGACAGCCACCGGCCCGTGCCCTGGCTCACACCTCCCTCCTGTCTGAACTGTGCCTACAGAGATCTTCCCATCTCCCTCTAAGTCTTCCACTCAACTTTGACCCGGCCCCCATCTCCTGCCCACTTGTCAAAGGGGATCACTGGCCATTCTTCCCAGCCCCCTTCCCATCTTTGCTCCTAATTCTTGCCCTCAACTCCCCCATGTGGGTGGCTGATGAAATTCTACCCTCCCTCTACAGACAGCTCTAAAGCCTGTGACTCAGAGAGGCTGGGCCCATCTCTGCTAAAGCCTCTGCGACTTCAGGAGAGCGGAGGTGAGACCAGGGTGTCACAGAGCCCTCCGCACTCACAAGACACCGTTGTGAAGAGCTTGGCTTGCTTGCTAAGGGGTTGGGGCACCAGCCGTGCTTTGTCAAGGGCACATCGGTGCAGAACCTGCCGCCCAGCAGCTTTAAGATGAAGTGAGGTCGGAATCACAGTGGCAACAAGAGGGAGGTGCTGGGCCAGGGCGGGCAAGGTGCAGAGAGGAGGCTGCCTGGGTAATGAGAAGAGGGTTCTGGGAGCAGAGAATGAGAACCACTGGCCTCGCGAGCAGAGTCAGGAATGGGCACATGGGGAAATGTGCTAAGCGCCACACGAAACAGCAGCAGAGGCGGGAGCTCCAGCTCGCAGGGGGTGCCTGAGGAAGCCTCTAGGACGCACTTGTGCCCTTGTGTCTCACCGACCTCAGCCAGGGCGCCCACCTGGGTTCCCACTGACACCTGCCTGCCATCTGGCCAGGGGCCTGGGCACTTGGAGAGCGTGATGCTGCTTCCTTCACAGCTCATTCCCAGACCCCCGTCCTAGCCCCAGCCAGGCTCCCACTCACTGGGCGATCCCTTTCAGGTTGGAGAGGAGATAGTCGCTGATGACTGGGATGAGCTGCTTGGCAGTGTCGTCCAGCAGGTCGCACTCCAGCACATAGAGGATGCCGTGCAGGGCTCCGACCCTGCTGGGCAGGTGGCTGCTCCTGAGCGTGCTCTCCAGCAGGCGGCTGACAGGCTCCGCCACGACCTTGTCCTAGACACACACAGACAAAAGCTGCTGAATGCCACCAGAGCTCACGCCCCAGTGGCTCCTCCCCATAGCCAAGGAGAGGCGGGGGCGGTGCGCTGACCTCATGCTTGTGTGCGGAAGACACGACACAGCAGGCCCGAGACCATCTGGAGAGGGCTGTGTGCCAGGCTGGCCCCTGGCTGGTGTCGGGACGGTACCCACCGTCCTCACTGAGGAGGGGCTCCCTGTGCTCAGCTGCTTGTGTGGGCAACAGGGTTTGTGCTGAGAACCTGCCTTTCCTCTGGGAGTCCAGAGTCTGGGCATGAAGCAGGCAGAAGGTGCCCACGTGCCCAGCCCGCAGTCAAAACCCTGGCACCAAGTCTCTAGTGGGCTTCCCTGGTGGCGACACTGCACACGCTGTCATGGCTCACTCTGGGGGAGCTCAGTGCGTCCTCCACGACCCCACTGGGAGAGAATTCTGGAAGGTCAAGCCTGGTGACGACACTGCACACACTGTCACGGCTCGCTCTGGGGGAGCTCAGTGCGTCCTGCACGACCCCGCCGGGAGAGGATACAGGAAGCTCGGGCCTGGTTTCCTCGGGACACCGCCCCATGGGCCTCTGCCCTTGCTGATTTGGTTTGCTGATTGTGTTCTGTGTGCTTTCACTGTAATACATCTTAGCTGAGAGTCCTTCTAGAAAAGCCTGGGGGTAGTCTTGGGGATCCCTGATAGTAGTTTATGCCAACTTCAACCAAAATGGCCTCAATTTCACTTAGTATCCAAAACCTAATGGGGTTAAATATCGACCTAAACACTTAGCCCACATTCTTCACTTTCAATCTGCTCTGCAACAGTGAGGAGATCCCTGCAGAAGTCACTAAGGAATGTCGCCCTCCTTCAGCCCAAGACTATGGGGACACAGAATTCCCATGGAGCGCTGGATGGCCAGGCAGCTTCTTCCTGTTGTGGAACAAGATGAGGTTCTTGGCAGTGGCAGGAGCTTCTCCGCAGGGGAAATGACCGGAAGACACAGAAGCCGCTCCCACCCATCCCAGGAATGAGGACCGGACGAGCCTGTTCTTTGTGGATCACTTCCTTCTTGGGCTCCCACCTCACCCTGTGCTATCCCCTCATACACACAACGCCACGCGGCACCTCCCTAAGGACGGCGCTCCCACGGCCCCTGCTCCCACCTCTGAAAGTCCCACATCAGGACCTGCTCTCAGGTGGCAGATACCTCAAAACGACATGCTCTGGATACGCTGGTACCAAGCATGACACACTGAAAACCTTCACAGAGGATCACCATCTTCAGGAAAGATGCACAGAGCTGGGATTAGTGCCCATGACCATCCTGCCTTAGGATCTGCTTTTCAAAATGATTATTTCTCATTTGATTACTGATGGCACAACACTTGCCTAAGGAGCTCTGGGCCTGAGCACAAAACCACATTACAATTCAAGTTAGCCCAGCAGCTGAAACTCCCCACAAAGGAGAAGGACCCCTTCCGAGAGCCGCTTTGACATCATGTGGGCAACACCCAGAGGGTGTTCGCAGTGAAGACACACGCCCACACAGGGAGCCCACGCGCTCATTGTTTCCACTCCCTGGACGGCTGCCGAGTCATCAGCACGGCACCAGGCTGAAGGCCACCCACAAGGGAAGACGACTGGCGTTTGGGCTCGGGGAGGACAGAGTCCAGGCAACAGTAGTCAAGACTCGCAGGGAGTCAGGCGTCAGGTCACAGACATGGGCTCAGTCCCACCTCTGCCGCATTTTGTGTGACCCAGACAAGCCAGCTAACCTCTGACGCTGGCCGCCTAGGGTGCCTTTGTCAGGTGGGGGTGCAGGAGGAAGAGCTCCGCAAATGTTAGCGGCTGGAGTGACGGCAAAAAAACATCATCACTGTCACGACAGCGTTGTGACTGACAGACAGGAGCCCGTCCAGAGCAAGGGGTAAGCAGGCCCTGATGGGCACTGCCATGCCATTCTCACCAAGGGCTCCAGACGGCTGGCACCCGGCAGCCACTCAGGTGTTTGTTGAAGACACGAGTTTCTATTGCTATCATAAAATGGATTACTAGGTAATGCCACGTGACAAAGACCCAGAGGCGCCAGCTCTGACAGTTCTGACATCCTTGAATAGGCTTTGCCAGATGTCGGGGCCCACAGGTAACGATTTCATGTGTACAGCTGATGGATGCTTGGCAAATACCATGTGGTGATGTGCCCACAGAATACAGGTACCATGCTGCACTGGCTGAATCCTGATAAACCAGAAGCAGGGTAAGGAGGAACTCAAGAGGATGAACACTTGACCCTTGGGATGGTCTGAATGTGTGTATCCCCCCCCAAACCTCCGACGCTGACAACTAATTTGCAGTGCCACAGTACTAGAAGGTGGGCCTTAGGAGGTGGTGAAGTCATGAGGGGTACTGGGGCCCTTCTAAAAGGCCTGAGGGAGCTTGTTCACTCCTTCCACCGTGAGGACCCAGCGGGAAGATGCCATCTACGAAGCAGAGAGTGCCCTCACCAAACACCAAATCTGTTGGCACCTTGACCATGAACTTCCAGCCACCAGAACTGTGAGAAGTGAATTTCCACTGTTTATAAACTACCCAGTCTAAGGTACCTTGTAGTAGCAGCCAAAATAGACTAAGACAACCACCATGCTAAGAAGACACTATAGCACCCAGACTTGGGACTGGAAACGCAGGGTCCCTGTGACAAAATGGCCCCCAGGAGAGAAGCTGCACAGCCAGGATGTTCGGGGGACCTGGAACATAACTGAGGGGGAGTGAGGCAGTCAGGCCTCAGGGCAGAGCATGGGGAAGCCAGTCGCGTTTCCGCCACCTACGCTGCTTCAGTGCTACCACACACCGTGGTTCTGTGGGGATGGGCTACTACAATGATGTCACAAGCCCAGGGACACAGGACCCCAAACCATGGCTTGGCCGCCACGACCCACATCATGGTGGCCTGTGGATGGCACTGGCCATCGCTGAACCCCCTCCAGCTGAGAAGCACTGCAGCTCACGTGGGCTGTGGAGTCCGGGTCGGGTCAACTCTTGGAAGGAGGCAGCCGCACCGGGCACCTCTGGCCAACACCAGGTCCCAAGGCAGATGGGCCCACGTGGCTTCAGCACAGGAACCTCTGTGCCACCTGTCACTTACCATCCCAAGGACGGCAGCTGCCTTGCAGGTGGCGGGCACCAGGTACTGAGCGAGGATCTCGTCTTCTGAAGGGTGCACCCTTCGCAGTTCTGTCAGCGTCACATACATCAGCTCAAACTGGTTGCGCTCAGTGAACAAGTCTGAGACCACCAGAAGCTGGAGATGTGGAACACCAGGAAAGCAAGGGGAGAGTAGCACTGTTAGAATCCAGGCAACGCATCCAGAACGCCGCTACTGACAAGGCGTGTTCTTACACCTAAGAGACATTACTGTGCGGGACGCATGTGTGCGTCTGTGTGTGGTGTACGTGTGTGGTGTGTCTGTGTGTGTGCGTAGTACACATGGTGCATGTGTGGTCTGTGTATGGTGTGTACATGTGGTGTATGTGCGTGTGTGGTATATCTGCATGTGGCATGTGTGTGGTGTGAGGTGTGTGTGCATGTGGCATGTATGTGACGCATGTGGTGTGTGCCGCATGTGTGTGGTGCATGTCGCATGTGTGTGGTGCGTGTGGCGTGCGTGTGGTATGTACGTGTGTGTGTGCATGTGGCGAGTGTAGCAGTGGTGTGTGTGGTGTGGCATGTGTGTGCCATGTGTGCGGTGTATGTGGTGTGTTTGTTGCATGAATGTGGTGTATGGGCTGTGTGGGGTGTGTGTGGTGTGTGTGTGTGGCGCATGTGGTATGTGTGTGTGTGCACGTGTGGTGTGTGTGCAGTGTATGTGGTGCATGTGGCGTGTGCGTGTTGTGTGCACGTGGGGGTACGTGTGCATGTGGCGTGTGTGTTGTGTGCATGTGGAGTGTGTGTGGTGCGTGCATGTGGGGTACGTGTGCATGTGGCGTGTGTGTTGCGTGCATGTGGGGTATGTGTGATGTGACTGGTGCACGTGGTGCATGTGGTGTGGCACGTGTGTGTG
>NW_012114522.1:243613-304795 GCF_000951035.1 Colobus angolensis palliatus | reverse complement strand
TGGGAAGGCTCACTTACGGATCGAACCACCTCACTGATCAGGATGGCTGGGGTTCTCCTGGCTGAGGTGGATGGCAGGATCCAGCGGCTGTACAACTCAAGTAAAAACTGCGAACAGGAATGGATGTCAACTCCAGCCCGGTGTTTCCTGTAGAATATGCAAGATGGGTATTTTCTGGGTACAGAAGATGAGAGGCTCATTTCAAGAAGCACCTCAAACAAATCAAATGACTGATAAGAAATTTCAAATTTCTGTAGAAAAGAAAAAGGCCATTGGAAAACCTGGAGTTGACTGGAGATGTGGGTGGTGATGAAGGTGCGGGGGCGTCGGCCTCCTCCTCCTCCTCCTCGTCCCATTCCTCCTCCCTCAGGGGTGTGATGCTGTTCCCCAGCCACACGGAGTGTATGGACACCTGCCACAGAAACAGGGTGCTGCTCAGCGCTGCAGCCACAGTGCCAGGCTCCTGGTGGGCAGGTGTGGCCCCTGGGACTCAGTACATGCCTACCGTCAAACAGTCTGCCCCTTTGCAAGGGTCGTTCAGACACCCCAGGCTACAGGCAAGGGAGTCCACAGAGAGGGTGGGTTGGGGGCTGGACTGCTGCTGGGAAGCTCCAGCACACGCTAAAGGCCTGAATCAGGAGTCAGTCAACCCCAGGAGCAGCTGAGGAGGGGGACACAGAAAGAGGCTCTACGAAGGGACGCTTTCACTCCTAAGTGACATCTGAATGCAGTCCCCAAAACACGGAACCAATACGTGAGATTTCTTTTCCAATCTCCCTCACTGGCAGTCATTGTGGTAAACCCCAGGCCAGAGCTTCCCCGGCCTCTGTGAGCCGCGCTCCAGATCACACAGCCGTCAGCACACCTCGACTGTCCTCCTTTCTGCCTGGTTCTCTGGAAGCCTCGAGCACTTGGCACAGTGCTGTGGGCTGTGTGCCCATAAAAAGCTGTTCTCCATCATCACTGGCACTAGGCCCAACTCACGTTCTTGGCACCAAGGGCCATTTCCCCCCTGGGACCCAGCACCCCCGCAGGGAGTGGGCAGGGAGTCTGTATGAACAACTCTCAGGCCAAGGAGCAGCCCCTGTGCTCCCCACGCCCAGACCCATCACCCCCACCCCTCTTTCCTAAAAGCAAGCAGTGGCTCAGTCCAGTGGCATCTGGGGCTGAATGTCCCAGACAGGGCAGGGGTGGCACTCTACTTCAGCCCCAGACAGGGCAGGGGTGGCACTCTACTTCAGCCCCAGACAGGGCAGGGGTGGCACTCTACTTCAGCCCCAGTACAATCCCATGACAGTCGGTTTGCAGACGTTGGACACAGGGCAAACATTGAAGGATGTGGGCAAATGCAGTGGGGCGGGGGGAATAGGGAGTATCTCGGGCACAGACCAGTGTCCCCGGGCCCAGGACAAGGCCACAGGCACCCAGTGAGCTCCAGGACTCTCTCTCTCAGCCTGCCCTTCAGAAACACTTCCAGGAAAAGCACAGTGCGTCCTATTGGCCACGTCCACTTAGCTTGAGGTGGAAACATCTGTCACAGGTGAGAGGACTGAAGAGTGTGACTTCTTTTCCCAACTATGTCTAGAAAAATACAGGCTGGTCCAGCAGCTCCCTGCCTCCTGTCACTGAAACCAGCAGGCACAGAACAGGACAGTACAGGGCACAGAGCAGGGAACAGAAACAGGCATGTGACATCATGGGGTTTCTGCTGTGAAGGCTGCAGGCCAGGAACTCAGAAGAGGAAACTCTCAGAGCTCATAAGTGCTTCTACACACCACATTCTGACCCATTTCCACTGAAACAAAAGCTACCGAGAGAACTGTCCTGCACAACTGGTTTCACCAAACCAGGAACCCAGTGAGCAAAAGACACAGCACAGGGTGGAGGGACAGGTGCACGTCAGCCAGCAAAGCGGGCCCTCCCCTGAGCATATACCCGTGGGGCTCCTGCCATGTGCCATCATATGTAAATGGCCTTAAGTTTCTGTTTACACTTTTTCTAAGTGACAGAGTATTGGTCTGTTGCCCAGGCTGGAGTGCAGTGGTGCAATCGTGGCTCACTGCAGCCTCAACCGCCTGAGCTCAGGTGAGCCTCTGGCCTCAGCCTCCTAAAATGTTATAGATTACCGGTGTGAGCCACCACACCCGGACTCTTAAATCCCTTCACTTACCTGAGGAGGAAACAGAAGCACAGACCAACGTGACCTGCCAGGAAGTGGCCGAGCTGTCTGCCCGCACACTGGGCGCCCCCAACAACTGGCCACAGGGACACTCAGGGCCAAGCCTGCAGCCCCCCACAACAGAGCCCTTCATGGCATCTACTTCCTCCTGAGCATCTCAGCTAACTCCACTCTGTCCTCACCCCTTTTGGTATCTCACGGTCCTTGCTTAAGTCCAACTCAGGCCCTCTCACTGTCTCTTACATACATCTCTATCACTACATGTGAGGTCTCTTAACTACTTTCTAGAATAAAGAACATAAATAAAAACAAAAGTAATATTTCCTCTGCTTGTGGGACCTAGGAATAAAAAGGACAAAAACAATGAACATTAAAGATTTTTTTTAAAAAAAGTAAAACTTCCTTTCATTTAAAAAGTACACTGAGCTTTTCTCCTGGGTGTGTTAAGCACCGAAGTCTGAGGACAGAAACGGGGAGAGGCCTGGTGGGGTGCGAGACTGACCTGGCCAAGTTTGTAGCTCACGCTCCCCAGCTCCCGCTCGGGGTTGATCTGCAGCAGCAGCTTCTCGTGGCTGATGAGGGCACCTGCGAACACCAGCAATCTGAGTCCTGATCTGCACGTTGCACAGGGCCGCAGGCCCACCTCGTGCCAGCCCAGCTCCTGCCCAGACAGGCACACAGGCCTGAGCCACCTGCCCTCGCCACTGGCAGGAGGGTCCAGGTTGTGCAGAGACCTGTGGGTCTCGGGGGTTTGTCATATAAACGGGTTAACGAGCTCATAGGTCAGGAGGACCCAGGAGCAATGACCTGTCATAGACGGCAGAAAAGAGGGGCACAGAGGTGGGTTGGGGGCATACACAGGCAGCTCCTGGAGCTCCAAGGAGAGCAAGTGCTTCCAGGGAAGCACTTTATAACCCGTTAAGCTGGCGGGGCCAGTGGGCAAGCGGGACTTTGTCGCTTTTTCTCTATGACATATAAGACTGCAGCATTCACCTGTCACCCTCAGCTCCCATCTCTGTGAGTGGGAACTGGTTGTGGGTTGAGCTGCAAAAGCTTAGGAGTCAGCAGTTGCAGGTGAGCTGACAGTCCAGGCAGGCAAGCTCTCTGGAGGACCCAGATAAGCATCTGTGAACAGTGCTTTCCAGAACCCCATCTCGGTGCCCAGGCTGAGCAGATACAGCCAGCAGGAGCGGGAGCAGGATAATGCCCCCACTTGACCTCTCACACCCCCCACGCCCCAGGCCAAACAACCTCCTCATGTCTTTCTGCTGGGCATCCCCCCAATTCCCAGACAACAGCCTCCAGCCGAATGTCCCCAGCTAACCCTCTGCCAGACCCCAGCATCAACTCGCCTCCTCCCAAGGAGCCTCCACATCCCCTTCCCTGGAAGCACTTGCTCTCCTTGGAGCTCCAGGAGCTGCCTGTGTATGCCCCCAACCCACCTCTGTGCCCCTCTTTTCTGCCGTCTACGACAGGTCATTGCTCCTGGGTCCTCCTGACCTATGAGCTCCTTGAAGGCTGGATCCATGGCCCTCCAAGTGCTCAGTTTATTTCAATGCCCTAATAAAGATTTGAGGGTCATAGACACTGCATATAACACATTGCATGTCCACATAGAACTTTCTGCAATTAAAGCCTTCAAGGTGCTTAAACTCCTAAATAACCAGGGAATCACAAACCTCTATGCTAAAATACTGTTCGGTGAAAAACGTGCATCCCTAGATCCCCACACAACTCCCTTCTTGTAAACCAGGTGACAAACTCTGATGCCTGTGATAGGGCAGGCACACAACTGGAAGGCTTGGTGGGAGAGTGGGCACCGACAGACAGGGCCCAGGGAGGGGAGAGGTGCAGGGAGCGGGGTGCTCAGGCCCAGCTGTGCCCCGCCCTGCAGCCACTGCCACACCTGGTTTCTTAGGAAAAGCTGGAGATTCAGCTTGTGTAGATGAACTCGGTTGAGTTCTTAACATAAGCAACTCATTCAACTTTTAAATCCTGCTGTTGTTAGAGCCCATGAGAATTGACTGGCAGGAGATAATGCTTCTCATTCATTTCCAGATTTTATTTCCTCTCTGGGCCTGAATAAGACTCCTGCTTATGAATGGGGCAGCATATTTAGCACCACAGCCTCCAACTAAACCACACTCAGGTCTTCCTGCATAACTGGTGTGGTGAGCACGCCAGTCTTTTCTCATCCCAGCCCAAGTACAGCCACCCCCCACCCTTTCCCTCAGGTACCTGTAGTAGCCGGGGACAGAGAAGGGACAGGATCCCACGCCTGGTATAAATGATGGGTGGCAATGTTCTCTCTCTTTGAAACCATTGCTTGAATCTCTTGCTCTACAATCCCTCTGATAATGCTCAGCTTCCTCCCAAACCTACATTTCAGAAAAAAGGTAAAGAGTGTTTTGTTTCCTTCAAAATCTTACAAGTGAAAAACACCAGAACTTTCCCTCCGCTTTGCCTAAAGGAACCTGGTGTAATACCAAATGAAACTCACTTCCTAAGTGAGCACCTGTCCATGAGCCCTTAGGTGGGTGTTCTACTACTTGCCCGCTCATTCTTGCTCTGCTAATGTTTACCCCTAAATGCTCAATAACCCCACGTCAGTTCCCATCGCGTTTCCAGCTCCTCAATGGCCAAGAGGCCACCTTTGGTCTGCACCTCCCGCACAGGCCACATGGACAGTGTTTTCAATTCTAGCAACAAAGGAAAACAGCCTGGGCGAAGCTGCTGGATGCTTCAGTGGGGGACCCCACTGTCCCCAGCACCCATTATGTCCTGGAGACACGTGGGAATTCAAGCAAACCTGGTGTCCAGAGCTTTCAGAGGCTTGTTCCGGGGCTGCTGCTCCAAGCAGCTCACAGCTGGGTTGCCGGCCACAGGCACGGTCATTGCACTGAGCACCAGTGAGGTGATGGCCTGCACGGCCAGGACGTTGATCTGTGTCCTCTCTGTGTCTTCCTGAAAGAATAGCCCACAGGTCAACAAGAACAGCAAGACACCCACAACCAGCTCTGAATGCAGAACCCAGAGTCCACCCTGCCTCAAAGGGAGGAAGAGGAGCCCTAAGTGCTACCAAGGGACTTCTGTCAGGCTGAGCTCACGGGGCACGAGGCACGGCCTCTGCACATACGGACCCTGAAACAATCTGATGGGCAAACGCCCATTTTTCAAATCAAGGACTCCTTTGGGCACAAAACTCCAAACATGAATTACTTTTTGATAAATTACCCTTGAATTCCCTCATACATTTCAGAGGCTTTGCTTATGACAACCTGTTAGCTTCTATGGATGAATTTAAAGACAATCTTGATGACTTGTGACATATGTCTACCCTCCAAACTGTCATTTCTTCCAGTTCATACCACACCTTCTATCAGAATCAAGGGCCTGCATTCCACCACTTCCCATTCTGCTGGCTTCGCTGTGCCAGAGCACAGTTACTCTTAGTATCACATTAACGTAATGTACGTGAACACTTCGAGAAGCCTAATCAAATCTCTGCAAGACATTAGAAAGATGAAACCATGTACTACTCACGGCCTTTATAAAGTGCCTTTTCATTTTAATTCAACCTACACTCCTCTGAATACCGATAAATAAAACTAAAAGATACTTTCCAGAAAGGGAAATCTTACTGATCCTTAACATGGAATGCACCGTAATCAAATGCATTCCAGCCATTGGTAATCGCAGCCCCCAAACCTCAGTGGGCTTTGTCCCTGCTCTGGAATATCAGTCAAGACACCATCTGGCTACTCTTTCAAAAATAAGGTAGGAGAAAAAAAAAGAAAACAGTCTGCTGCCTTCTTTTGTTCACCACCAAAGGCCTGCAAGTGGCCATAACTGTCCATGTGCCAACCAGCATGGGGTGTGGCCTTACTTCTGGTGGGCTCTCCTCTTGCTCCATCACGAGGGGCTGCGTCACCAGGACACCAAGGAGGGTGGCCCAAGTTTCTTCAAACTGAGTACGACTGGTCCAGCCTAGAAATATAAATGTCACACGAGACAGTGTCAAGCCTTCTCAAGCCTGTAATGGAAAGCCGACAGCTACACCGACACAGCACGGCCCCTGGAGCAGGCCCCACGCCAAGGGCAGTAAGTCCCTTAAACCTCCCACAGAGGTCTATGACGCAGGAACACTATCCCCTCCATTTCATCACCAAGGAAACCGAAGTACAGACACCGGCTGCACTGTCCGAGGCACGTGAGAGGCAGGTGGCACAGGCTCAGGTCGGCCCTGGCAGCCTGCTCAACCCCCAGTGGTGCAGACACAGGGACAGGGCAGGGACGCCCATGCAGGTGACCTCGCGCAAGGCCAGGGCCACTTCTGCTCCACTCACGAGATGGGCTAAAATCTTCCCTGGAGTCCAGCCCTGAAACTGTGCAGCTAGCTGCACAACTCTGTGGATAAAACTAAAGGCCACCAAACTGTCCGATTAGAGTGGGTGAAATCTGTAGTCCGTGAATTCTACCTCAATAAAGCTGCTAAAAATTTAAAAGTCAGAGCAATGGTTCCTCTGACCTGTCTAGAAGAATAGATAAAAAAGAGTGTATCGAGGTAGGAACAGGGATTCAGTGAAAGCACATCTGATAGACCCTCCATTCCTACTGATGGGCTGCATTCGAGTGTACCTAACGAACAGCTGTTTCTGACATCTGTGCTTCATGTCCCCATCATGATGTCTGAGGCAGACACGCCACTTGTGATAAGGCCAGAAAGACAGGATGGGGTGCTTAGGACAGGAGAACTAGAGAAATAGACATCGGGGTCCCTGTGATAAACTGGGTAAAGAAAGAACAAGAGACAGAGAGAAGGAGAGTGTGCAGGACTGATTCAGACACAGATACAGACAAATAAAACAATTTACATTACAGGGAAAACAATGAACCAAGAAGAAGATGAGCATGAACAAAAGCAAGGACTGCAGCACAGTCTTGGGTCACGCACGTCTGCCGGGGAGTTCAAGAGCGAGGGCACCCAAGTAAGCAAAGGAGCTCGTGTTAGGCAAGGGGGAGACCAATCTTCACAGTGAGGAAGAGCAGGAGCTCCGTGAGACAGCTGGCTTGAGGTTCCTGCTCAGGGTTCCCTTTGGACATTGAATTGTCTAATTAACTAAAGGGGAAAGTAGACGCGAGGTGTCTGCTGCCAGAACCTTCTGGGATGAAAACAAGCCTCAAATTTGCAGAAGCCCGAAGGGCCTGGGGAGAGGACTGGACAGTGGAGTCAGGGTGCCCCTGCCAGACTTTCTAGGACAAGACAGGAACCTTCCAGGAAACACCACAGCAGGGCACAGTCACTGAGGACTGACTGATTACAGTCCCACCACAATCACACCTCTTGCCATCAAATAGGGGCGAAAGTGGTGACTTACTCATTTAGACACTTATTTAGAAATAAGGGGTAACACTTGCTTAGAAATGTAATTTCTAGGCCAGGAGTGGTGGCTCACGCCTACAATCTCAGCACTTTGGGAGGCCGAGACGGGCGGATCATGAGGTCAGGAGATCGAGACCATCCTGGTTAATACAGTAAAACCCCGTCTCTACTAAAAATACAAAAAAATTAGCCAGGCGTGGTGGCGGGCGCCTGTAGTCCCAGCTACTCAGGAGGCTGAGGCAGGAGAATGGCGTGAACCCAGGAGGCGGAGTTTGGAGTGAGCCAAGATCGCGCCACTGCACCCCAGCCTGGGCGACAGAGCCGAAACTCCGTCTCAAAAAAAAAAAAAAAAGAAAGAAATGTAATTTCTAAATCTGCAACAATTCTATGAAATAGACATGACCCCCCATTTTACACATGACAAAACTGAGGGTCTCTAGAGGTTAGAAGGACTTGTTCTGCGCTGCTCAGCTAAGGAGGGCCGGAAGCAGACCAGGACCGTCTGAGCCCCAAGCCTGCCTTCTCCCCATGCTGCCTCTAGGCTCTGAGGAAGGCGAGTGCTAAGAGACTTGACTCCATCTGCTCCCGTCAGCTTGTTCCCATATGAGAAAACGCACCAGTGAGATACAACAGGATCAGTGGTGAACACGAGAACACACTCCGAGACAAGCGCTGCCACAGTTGAGCCTAAATGCAAAATCTAAGGCAGAATTTGGCCTCACGTTGTCCATTACACATGAACTTTTCCTGACTTCAAACAAGCCCAGAATATAAAAAGCTGGGATTCAAGCCACAAAACACAGGAACTGGGATCTATTTTCTCAGTATAAAAGGAGTTTTGCCGACACTGCAAAATGTATTCACACAGGTTTGTATTATTATCATGCTTAAATCTTTTCTGGAGTCAAATGAGAAGATCCCAGTACTGGGGCTCTGGATTTCCTCCCAGTAGATGCCCGGTGATGGTGACCTGAAGGAGAGGCCCCAAGAGTACCTAGTGTGTTGATGCGGTAGATGAACTCCTTAAAGACTTCCTTTTCCTGGAGGAACTCCACGGGGATCTCAGGGAATGCTGTGCCAAAATCCCCTCCCGGTTTGGGTGACCATCCAAGCTTCCACACCTGAGAAGATGAAAAGGAAGTGACATCACCCGAGCTGAGTTAGGACAGACACACTGTGAGGAAGCAGGAAGCCCCACTTCTCTCCACCGGGCTCCCTCCTCACTACAACACTGTCCCCGAGCTGGCACCTTCTCCCCCAGAAAACAGCTCCAACTGCTTCCTGGGACTTCCTTCCCCATCAAGTGGCCCTTCCAAATCTGCTCTGCCCTCCCACTTCCTGTCCTCACCCTGAGGCTGCTGGCACACCCCACTCAGGGAGTGCTGGGAGAGGCAGGCAGGAGTTAGACAGCACCCCTCGCCCACAAACAGCAGATGGTGTGTTAGAATAAAGGCAGGCGTTCAGTGAAGTTCAGCTCAAATATGTTTGTTGGCAAGCAGGCACGAAAATGAACCATACAGCTTATTTCTGTAAACTCTGAAGTACAGTTCTCTGTGCATGAGGTGATTAGACAAGCACCGTGCACAGAAGAATCCAGAGGCAGGCTTGATGCTGTTCAAGTGGCAGGATCAGCTGAAGGTCTGGCCAGCTCAGCTGACATGCCTTCAGTGAGGTGACAGAGGACCCAACGGAACCCCAGGATTCCCATAGCCCATCTGCACACAGGCAGAGGGTTCTATGATAATGACCAGCTAATCTCTCACCTCACCACAGGAAAGCCCTCTCTTTAAATGAGTTATGCTCCGCTATGCTCCTCTCTGGTACCTGCCCAGGGGGAGACTGCAGTGCCTTTCACAGCTGCCTTCCAGATGACCGCACTCAGGGAACTCCTCAATGCCGGTTAAGAGCTTGCTAGAGGAATTTTATCTACAGCACGCAGTCCGTACTGGCATATCCTCAAGTGTGTTCCAGACAGCATGACCTCTAGACTGTGCCCTCCTACATGGTCTCCCCGAGCCCCTCCAAAGGAGCAGTTACTGTTTCAGAACCAGACGCTAATGAACCCACAGTGACTCGCTGTGCACCAAGAGTGGGGCCGAGAGCAACCCCCATGCAGCAAGGGTGGCCAGCTTCTCCAGCACTCCTGCTGCTCTTCCCAGGAAAGCTTACAACTCCCTGTTCTGCAACTGCTGCCAGCACCGCCAGGCCCTGGCCTCTTCTTCGGAATGAGCTCTCCATCTGAATACCTTCATCCCCTGCGGCAGAACCCTCCTCAGCTCTCAGAGTCAAACAATACTGTGTCCTTGGAGCAAGCCTCCCCAGACTCTCCAGCGTACACACACACGTGCATGCACACACAGGCAGGCACACACCGTTCTCAGGCAGCCACAAGCCTCTTCCCTGGGACCCAGCTCCATTGTCACTGACCTATACCTGCTGCTCACACCCTGCCGGGTTGGCCTTTCTTTCTTGCCTGAGGATGCTGCAGTCCCTAAGGAACAGGTCCCATCATCTTACTTCGGCAGGCTGGTGGGGGATGATGCCATTTCACTGAGCAGAAGCCAGTCCCCTTCCATCAACCCTCACTCTCCTCAAGCTAAGCTCTTCATGTTATCTGAAACAAGCATCCCGATCAATAACACCTACTTTTTTTTTTTTTTTTTTTTTTTTTTGAGACAGAGTCTTACTCTGTTGCCCAGGCTGGAGTGCAGTGGCGTGATCTCGGCTCACTGCAACCTCCGCCTCCTGGGTTCAAGCCATTCTCCTGTCTCAGTCTCCTGAGTAGCTAGGATTACAGGCACACACCACCACACCTGGCTAATTTTTAGTAGAGACGGGGTTTCATCATGTTGGCCAGGCTGGTCTCGAACTCCTGACCTCAAGTGATCTGCCCGCCTTGGCTACCCAAAGTGCTGGGATTACAGGCGTAAGTTACTGCGCCCGGCAATAACCCCTACTTTAAACCGATTCTGAAGACAACAGCAAAATTGTGTAGAAAAACATGAATTATTTCCAAAGGAAAATCTCACTCACTCGAAGGAGTGTGGTTTCTGGTCTGCCAGTAAGCAAAGTGGTCTAGTTGCTCTAGAATCAAGTCTAACACTAATCTCTTAAGGATGTGGGGCCTCAGTTCATTTTAGAAAACCCAGTATTTCTACTAGCGACCTCCACACATGGTGCCTGAGGAAAGCAGCCTGGCACCAGAACCACAGCTGGCACCAGAACCACAGCAGGCACCAGAAACACAGCTGGCAGCCTCTGGGCCGCGGGGACTCTGTCCTGCCCTCTCAGGTGGCCCAGCCCAGGGCTTACCCATGCGTTTCACCGTACTTGATCTTCTGCACGGAACGACCAGACTCACCAGTGGGGGCACACGTGTGTAGCTGTTGACAAGGGGCAGGCGGGCCAGGCTGACGACGATGTTCCTGAGCACTGACGTGAGAAACGCCGGCACGCCACTATTCCTTTTATGACCCAAAGCCAACACTGACTGCAGAGACTCCACCATTTCTGCCACCATCTCACAGGCTGCGGTGATATACTTCGGATCTAAACGAGCAATGGTTAAGAGAGGACTTTTTAAAAAACACATTCTACATGCCCAGTGTAAGAAGCATGACCGACAACCAGCTGCTCAAGCTGTAATTGTGGAATCACCTAGACTGAGCTGGCCACTGAAAGCCTGCAGATTCTACCTCCTTCATATCCGCCTATACCATACAAATCCTCCCCATTTTCTGCTGGGATTGCTGGAATGGTCCTGAACCTGAGCTCTGGCCTTGGTTCCCAGCCCTCTGGCCCACCCTCTAGGACCCTTCCTCTGCCCCTTGTCTTTCTCTGGTCTCCCAGGACCTGTGTCTGTCCCTCAGCTGGTATCAAAGGGCCACGCTGTCATCCTTGCTTCACTGGCGTTCCTAGATCAGAGTGTTTGAGGGGCTTGGGGCACGGTTCTGATGGAAATGGAAACTCCCAAGGCAGACGCCGAGGAACACGTCACACCCCTGGGAAGATCCACAGCATGGTGTCTTGAGTCTAGAATATCGTATCTATTAAAATATGATTTGTTGAGCCAGTGAAGGTGTAGTAAGTGGCTACTACCCACAGGACGAGATTCTACAGTTTGGGCAACTTCCTAGGATAGAGAATGACTTCTCGTTGGACTTAAGCAATTAAGCCCCAGGCTAATGAGTTGGCTCATTATTTATTGGATGACCTTTAAGAAGTAAGATCCTATCGAGGTGATTAAAATCAAGCAAGCTTCCCACTCCGGCCTACAGAGGGCCACGGGGATAAGCACAATTATCTTCACCCAAACAGAACCCGCGTCAGGGCCCGCTGCTCTGGCTCAAAGCCCCGAGATGTCTCAACTGTTTCAAAGCAATGGAAATCTAACTAAAAGTCATGGTACATCTGTTGAGTATTCGCAACAAGACTGTCATCCGTTCCAAGTGCTTGACATGGATGGACTAACTGATCCATCTCAATCCACGCGGTTGGCACTATTCTTATCCTCGCCCCAGAAGCACAGGACCAACAGCCTGAGGTGCCACTCAGCTGGAAGACGCAGAGTAGGGAGGTGAGTGTTTTCATATTCCTTAGGCAGCAACAAGAAATAATGAAATCACAAACTGAAGCCTGAAGGACCCACAGAGGTTCGAGATAAAAATTCAGAGAAGACCTTGGCTGTGTATGAAAATGCCACTGCTTCTGGGTCATTCTTTAATTACAAAACCTCAAACCGGGAACCAGAAGAAAAAAGTCCTATGCAGAAGACTAAAGGCAGGAAAACTCCGTCCATAACTAGGATTGCACAAAAGCTGGGAGAAAAAGCCCAAAAGCACTGGCGCACTCATGGTTAAAAAGGTGTGTTTCCTGAGCCATGGAACGCGGAAAAGATGCCTGATGCTCCCAGTAAGGGTGCTGTGTAAAGTGCGTGGACAGGCCCCAGGTGAGGCACCCCCGTCTCTGTGGGACAGGCTACAGGGAGCAGTCCTTGCCACACACTGGGCTAAAGAAACTGACGTAGCCCCAGCAGCCTAGGGGCCCTGGCAAGAACAAAAGACACTTGGCCAAAACATTTTCCTCTCAACAGGCACCGCCACCATTTTCCTAGTAAAATACCTACTCTAGAATTGGGAGGACAGGACATGAAAAGCCGTAGTGTATGTCTAAGTCTATAACTGGCTTAAATCACTGGGATTTAGATTTATTTATTTATTTATTTACTTATTTATTTATTTTATTTTATTTTTTCTGTAGGAAAAGCGGCATTTTCTTTTAAATATCCACCAAAACAGATGGCTGAACCTGACACTGAGGTTACTGAATACTCATGTGGGAAACATGTATTTGTTCATTATCATTCAACAAAAGGTTGTTGCTTGCTGACCAGGGGCCAAGTATTAATTTCTGAAAACACAAAGAAGACAAACCCGTCCCCGCCCTCAGGAGCCCAGAGTAACTGCGTGTGGAACGTGCTGGAGGGAGGGAGGGCTCCCCCAGAGGCACCCCAGCTGGTCTGTAGGGTCTGAGACAGCCGCATGCACAGGGATAAGGTGAAACAAAAGAGCGTGGCAAAGCAGTGGACTAAAGCCTCCCGACGGCGAGGGAGAAGCAGCAGGACACAGCCGAGATACGGTGCGCTCCCAGGAGTGCACACTCACCATGCTGCACGGCTTTGTGAATGACTTTTAAGTCTGGGAGGAACCACATGTTAAGAAAGAATGGGTCGAGACTTACTCTGTGTGTTTGGATCTACTTCCTCCTCCTCCTCTCTGATGGCTTTTGGGGTATTTGTCCTTCTTTCTGGACTAAGAAGCTGCTCTCCAGGCTGCACTGCAACTAAAATTACAACAGAACAAACAGAAGAATTTCCACAGACTTCCATCAGTGCTTTTCATTCAAAATTTTACATTTGTACAGCCTCACAAAAGTTCAAAGGGATAGACAGACGAGCCTAGATTTCTTAGAACCAATTTTAGACAAACAGACAATATTAGACTGAGGTAACAGTCTCTTGGTTAGTGGTATACGCCTGAAGATTTGTACTTCAGATTTCATTCAGATTTCTAAGTCCCTCGACTGTCTCCTGTTGGCCATCTCTCCCCCCCAGGTTATTATCAGACGGCTCAAGATTCATTACTACCAAAATCATCTCTATAACCCCCAAGAAGTCTGGTTTTTAAGTATTAATCCCTGGATCTTTGTTTTCAAGCTGGCTACAAATGCACAGATGAAAACAATTATGAAACATCAAAACATCACTCTACAATGTTTAATTTGAAAATACAAAGCTTCAAAATGCCCTCTAACATGTAAACCATGATGTCCAATTTTTTAAAACTTGTGGCTAATAACCCTTGTTGAGGATACTGTTCCTTGAAAAGAATAAGCCACTTTTATTTTACAGTACGTTAATATTACAGTGCAGTATAGAAACAAGCATTTGAACAGAAAACAATCTTCTGAATGTAATCTTACTAATCTTACGATCATATAAGACTAAATGCATAAAACAGTCAGCTAAGACCAAAGATCACAGAGACATAAAATTTAGAAGTAATTTTGAGGAAAGCTGAAATTCCAAAATCTAAATAAAATGACTAAAAAAGCAAATTCAAGGTAAATTCCAGTGTAGACTCCAATTTATTGGAGAGCAAGAGATGGGGCCCAGCCCTTCCTAATGCATATTTTGTCTACCTCTCCATCCCCAATTCCTAGCTTAGTACCTGGCAAACAGGCAGCACAAAATATAAACATGGTGAACTAGACAGGAACTAGGATAGGAACCCATTGTTCATGGATGGGGACTCACCAGCCTCCAGGATGAAGTGCACACAGTGGATGAGGGAGCAGGCGTGGGTCACAAACTCTGCGGAGGAGACCACGCTCCAGAGGCCAGGCAGCTGCAGGGCCAGGCAGCAGCAGTCCAGCCCCGCCTGGAGATCCAGACTCAGCGGAATCTGCTCATGGATCAAATGCCAGGACAGGGCCTAAAGGGAAGTACCAAGTCACAGAATGCCCACTCGTGTACGTTCATTTGGGGAGGCCGTGTGAATCAGTTGTGGTGGAACCGTCCAAAGCATTGAGGGGAAGCGGGTCCAGATGCCCTTGCGCTTCCAGAAGGACAGCTCTGACCTGACTCCATTACATTCAGTCCTGACCCAGCTATTCCCCAAGGTGCCAGTCCCCTCTCTGCCAGAATGCCCCCTTAATCTGCTGCCTCTCTCTCCTTCAGCGCTGTGGGCTCCTGTAGAAATCTCTCCCGGGCTATGTGGCCACCAGGCCAGAGGTTCTTCCCCGGGGCTCCCACAGCACTGGGGCTTGCCTCTGTCATAGCCTCAGAGGTTGAATTTGAGAGCGTGGATTCTAGGGATAGCAGGCCTTGAGTTTAAACGCCAGAATGGCTACTTCCTAGCTCAGTGGACCTGGGCAAGTCACTGAAATTCTCTAGGCCTCGCTTTCCTCACCTGTCAAATGGGAGTAACAGAGCCTATCTCACAGGGAGTTGTGAGAGTCAAATAAGAAGATGCGTGTAAAGTATTTTGTCCTGCACACAGCAGGCACATAATATAATCGGCAGCAACCACCCTGTGCTGTGATCACACGCTGGCTTTCCCACTTCCCCACTAAGCTGAAACCTAAAGGACAGGGATCACAAACCATCTAACTCCATGTGGTTCAGAATAAGGGTGTATTCATCATTTTGTGAGTAACGGCACTGATGCCCTTTGGACTCCTCCCCTTCTTTGGTGTGAGGTGGAGGCGGAGCCTCTGTGGGTCTGCAAAGTGTGTCCCTGATGAGGGCAGGCAGCACAGCGATGGACCTTTAAGGATACAGGCCTGACTTTAATGCATCCAGAATGTGTACACGTTTTGGGGGCTAATTACAAGCACCAACACAAACCAAGTATTCCTTGGCTGACATGTCCAGGCCACCTTAAGACACAAAGTGCCTCCAGATGATTATTTTTCAAGTCACTAAAATTACGATCCACATGACATTGGAGGTGCAGATGAGAAGGGGACCTGGCTGACCTCACAGGCCACCATGAGGAGTGGCGAGGCAAGGGTGAAGGATGGCTACAATAACTTGACGGTGACAAGACTTACTGCCAGGCTGAGACGGAAGAGTGGCTGGATTGGTCAAAGCTCTTGCTTTTCAAATAAAACTGCTTTACCCTCTCCAGTCAGCCCCGTGTCCCCTCCCCACAGCAACACTGAGCTCCTGAGCTGCCTCTTACCTCAAGGGTTGCCACCACGAATTTCAGGGTGTCCTTCTCTTTCTCAGGAGGAAGGTGCAAGTGACTGGGCAGTTTGGAGACCGCCACCAGGTACTGTGCCAGGGCCCGGGCCAGAGTGGTCAGGGACTGATACAGTGCAGCATCCCCTGAAACAGAAGGCCCTCGTGGGTGGGTGCAAACGTGAGCACAGATGTAACACCTTCAAAAGGCAGTCAAGCAATTCTTTGAGAATCTGATGAAAGCACAAGACATTGTTCCTCAATGGCACATCTACACATCCGTCCACATGACTGCATGTAGTTTGGGGCTGCACCTCCCCTGAGGTCTGGCCCAGCCTTCCTCAAGGGCTTAGAGCTCTATGTCCATGACCATGTCAATGAATGGCAAAGTGGCAAACATACAGGAAGAAATTCTGAGCTCAGGACACCAGTGCTGCTCTTTAGCTACCTCTGTAAACGCTTTCGGTGTATTAGATCCACTGCCTTTATTGTATATTTACTTGGTGCAAAGTACTATACGGGCCCTGGAATGCTTTTTAAAAATAAGATAAATTTTAATTTTAATTACCAAATAGATCATTCAACTTGCTCCAGTAGGCCGCCGGCTCTGCAGGCAGGTCAGACTGGAAGACGTGATGGACAGCAGGGAGCTGCTGCACAGTGTCGCTCACGCGGGCCAGAGTCACCTCACGGGCTGCTTCAAAAAGTGGACTCTTCTGGCCACCAGAAATTTCACTCATCCCTAGGCTTAAGCATGGAGCTAGCAGGCTTAGGTTGAACTCCTGAAATCAGAGCATTAAAGGTTAAACAAACAATAACAACAGATTATGAGCTTTCAATCAGGTAAGAAAAACACAACAGAAAAAAGAATAAGGCAAATGTTTCTGAGAAAACACAGATTGGTATACCATCAAAAATGTTTTTAAGAAAATTCTACTCTATGCCTGTTACAAATATTTGAACAATTTCATTCAACATATGCTTAGTAAAATATATTTCTGTTCTCTCTTGGTACTTTAAGTAATATTTTACTTTTTTATGCTCTTGGATTTGCCTGAAGTAAAAATTTTGGTATGACAATTTTAACTCATAAAAACAGAAAATCAAAGCTAAAGTGTCATCCAAGACCTCAGTGATACACCAACCATCCCTGAAGTTTGAAAAAGATGTTCAAATGCAGCTGAAATAAGTAAAAGTAGCCATATGAATGACAAAATTTTCGTTGGAAAACCTCGCCTGGCTCGTTTTTTTTTTTCCTATGACAATTTGGATTATGTTTTAGCAACCTTTTTTGTTTAGCCATTTATAAGATTGGGGGCCAATTCTTCAGGTAAAACATCTATCTTAGTTTAATATTCAGAAAAGCATCATGAATGCCAAAAGTTGAAGCTTTCTTTTACAGTCAGAACTTTTACAGCTGTTCAAAGCCCAGTTAGCAAATTTGGAAAACCTAATAAACAGATCACTAAGTAAATTTATCACTCAATAAGTTAGTTTTCACTGCATGAATCTTTTTTTTTTTTTTTTTTTTTGAGACGGAGTCTCGCTCTGTCGCCCAGACTGGAGTGCAGTGGCCGGATCTCAGCTCACTGCAAGCTCCGCCTCCCAGGTTTACGCCATTCTCCTGCCTCGGCCTCCGGAGTAGCTGGGACTACAGGCGCCCGCCACCTCGCCCGGGTAGTTTTTTTTTTTTGTATTTTTAGTAGAGACGGGGTTTCACCGTGTTAGCCAGGATGGTCTCGATCTCCTGACCTCGTGATCCGCCCGTCTCGGCCTCCCAAAGTGCTGGGATTACAGGCTTGAGCCACCGCGCCCGGCCCATTTTCTTTAAATGCATGAAAGGTTGAATGAAATCGACTTGCCTCCTTGGATTCTGATGTGGCTGAAACAATCTCGACCAGCATGTCCCCCATGTCCCGGCCTCCTGAAAGGGAGTCCTCCCCACTTCCCAGCCCCATTCAGAGTGGGGTCTCTCCGTCATCCTGTCCCCTTCCAGAGTGGAGTCCCCAACATGGGTTGTCAACAAGTGAGTCACATGAGGAGACAAATCCCACTTGGAAGCCACAAGAAAAGCTGAGGATTCCTTGCCTCCGCTGCTCCCCCCGTACCGAGTTCATCATGAAGGCACTCATATCCTCAGCAGGAATCCGATTCACCAGCTCTGCACCTTCCAGCAGCGCAGAATCTGACCTGGTCCAACACTGGGATTTGACAAGATGAATGTACCAGTCCTGGGAAGAAAAAGATGAATAAGGGGAACACGATGGGTGGCGTTCAAGGGGACTTCACATCCCTGGAGCTACAGGCCTAGGCCAGTGCTTGGGAACAATGCACTAGGCTAATCGAGAGGGCCGCCGGCCGGCATGCTGTGGCTACAGCTCACCACACCACAGGTCTTCCCCTTGGGACCTCTGTTACCTGCCTGGGTACTCTCACGGCCTCCCCCTTCACCTGGTAAACTTCTAATAGTCCTTCCAAATCTAGCTAAACTACTAAGGGTTAGCGGCCCCTTTGCCATCCTCTCCTGGGTTGTCTGCTTTGCTCATCTCTTCCCAGCAACCAGAGCAGGGCAGGGCAGATGCTTAGCAAATAGAGCCTAAGAAGGCAGGACTGAACCTTCGCTTTCTTATACTTGGGCTGCTGGTTTTTGAAATCTAAATTCATATTCATAATCTGAACTCTCTCCAGGAAAGCAGAGTACCAAGGCTCTACCAAGACCCCAAGTGGTCCCTAATTGTGAGGTATGAGCAGTGGAGGTGCTGACAACATACCAGAATGGCTGGCCGTGGTGGTGCAACTCACAGGTGGCCAGAAGGTATGAGGCGATGGAGGGAAGCTAAATGCATTGACACGTGCTTGAAGGCCTGTGCAGTCAGGGGCCTGCAGGCCACAACTGACTTTCCCTTGATTCACCCACTAACGACTCACCCTGCACTCCTACTGAAAGGGTCCCACATCAGCACTGCTTTGCTCCCTCGGACCTTGATGGCCCCCCAGGTCTCTAACCACAGCTTCACTGAGCCGAGCCGAGCGCCAGCACTCCTTGGGTCCACCGCGCCTCCTCTGCACACTCTGTATCTGCCACGGGTGACAGAGGCACTCAGTGCCCTGTGCCTCACATGCAGACAAGCTGGACACTTACTTTGTCCGGACTCACTGTTTCCAGTGACACGTGCCCATCCCCGTCCAGCGGGTGGGAAGAGACTGGAGGAGAGGGACTAAGTGAGTCTTGCATGGTGGAGAGACGGAACCTATCCAGCAGGGAATAGAGCCTTTGGTGTCTAAAATACAAATAAAAATGAAATTACAGTGCAATTTTTTTTTAGTCTTAGTCTAAACTCGGCACACTAGGATTCTAGAAATAGACACTCTAAGGATGCACTATTAGTGGCTTCTTAAAGGAAAATGAAACTTGTTTAAAACTTTTTCTTCACAGCTATTTTCTCATCAACACTCAAACAGATCACGATACAAATTCAGGCCCTAGTTTACTTCTAAGTATCATAGTTTGTACTCCATTAATACTGTCCAGAAATTTCATTTATACTCAAACATTGCAACAGTCCATACATGGTATAAAAGCTAATAAAGGCTTTCTTAATAAATGTAAAACAGATCATCTAAGACTCAAATGCACAAACTCCACTATCAAATATCCCAGTAAGACAAATGATAGGAATTTATGGTCATTTCAAAATAAAATCACCTCATCTGGCACAAGATATTTATAATCTTTTAATCTCCCTCATCTGGACTGAAGACTAAGTCTAGGGTCAAAAAGTAATAATAGTTTATCTGCCACCATCTGCTATGAGAGTGACAACTTTATAATGCAAATTACACAACAGCTTGGCCCTACAGACTGAAAAATCATCCCAAACTGTCCACCTAATTGTGCCCAATCCCATTTAAAAACACCATCAAGGTACTCTTAAGACTGAAATCAAAGCATAATAATTTTTGTGTGTGTGTTTTTTCTTTTTTGCAATTTCAGCTCAAAGGACACAGCATGATAATTATATTCTCCTTCTCTGCTGTCTCTCTTTCCCTTTCATTCACCAACGGAAGAAAAAAGGTAAAAGTTTAACTTATTTTGCAGTCATGGAAATACATTCACATAGGAGATGTAAGGATTTCTGATAAAGGCTTCTCAAAGACTTTGCAAACACAACTAAGTGATTAAATGCTTTGAAGAGAGAAAATGGCAACGGGATGCAGATATAAGTCCTGCATGCCAAGGATTCAGTAATGTCTTTCAGATTTGCCAACTCTTGTTTAGCAATTAGATGACACGCTTTGATTTTGCTAAGATAAAGCGGATAACCTATTTTCCCACTCACCACAGGACAGTGAATACAGGCATTCTAAACACTACCTCTCAAACAGCCAACAGGAGTGCAAACTCCCTCCACTCATGTCACAGACGTGATCCTGCTGGTTGTCCTTTACTCCATATGAAGTGAGATCTGGTTGTTTTAAAAGTAGGAAGCTTTCTATTATGGCACTTCTGCAGTAAACCCACCTATAACACACATCAGTTTCTTGTCCTGTGAATTTATTCCCGCACAAATCTATATCCTTTATATCCTGGTTATCCTAACACAAGGACGACCTGTGTTTCCAGCATTACCTCTGAGCGAGCCCGCTGCTCTGAAGGTATTCCTGGATTCTGTTGAGTTCTTCCATTGGCAACTGGGCCATGCTGCTCTAATAGACAAAAACACATTAGTGTCTTTGTGACACTCAACAACCCAAAATAACCTCATGCTCATTTAAAAAGGATAAACTGATGTGTACAGTTCATCCTAGTAAGGACAGACTAGAAAAAAATACAGGAAACAGATCAGACACACGAGGAATGGCAAGTTTGCAGATATTGCCATGTTTCTATCGGTGACCATGTCAAGACCATACCTATGGAGGAAAAAGGCAGCCACCTGTTTTGCTTGGCCTGCTAAATTTTCAATATAAATCAATATCAGGGTTTCTTTTCCCAATACCTGTAAATTTGCAGCCAGAAGCATTTCTACCCGGCGACAGGCAAGGATGTCGACCATGCGAGCCAGCACACGGAAAGGGGTGCACAGAAGCCTGTCCACATACAACGTGAGCACAGCTCCCGACTGGCTGAGGTGGATCCCCTCCAAGCACTGAAGAGTTTTCTTCAGAGTGGTTGGCTAACAGCGAGAAGGCAAAGAACAAAAGATGACCATTCTGCCAATCAGAAATTAAAGTTAAAAATTTCAATACTCCATTTTTAAGGCAGAGAAAACTGCAACTGGCAAGAGTTGGCAGGATGAAGACGTACAGTTGACAGGTTTTCACAACGAGACTGAATTGCCTGGATGAAGAGGCCGCTGGCAGCAGAGTTCCGATGAACAGCACTGATGAAGTCCTGTACTGGAGGCTCGTGGGAAAGGCTGATCAGATCTTGAATGTGATTTACAATGAGCCACGTTAAGTGCTCGGAGTCATGGAGGTTCTGACACTAAGGAAAAATATGATGACAGATTCACTTTCAAGTACACAAGAAGAGACCAGGTATTAATCCATAGAAAGGCCAGAAAGGGTAAGAAGGAGAAAACACATCTCAAATATAAACCTCACTAAAAAACATACAATGCATGAGCACAGATAATTGAGGAGGCAGGAAACTGGATTTACCAAGGCCGTTACCTCCAACCATGCACTGCAGCAGAGGCTGTGTGAAGTCAGGCCCCCCGGGGAAGTAGGGTACAGCAGTCCAGCTCTCAGAGACACTAACAAATGGCCCAGGGTCAAAGGACAAAGGCAGGCCTCAGAGATCCGTGGGTAGGAGGGGCAGCGTGGTGCTGGGACGCTCCCATCCACAGCACTGCCTGCCCCCTCCCGGGCTTCCAGCTGGCCAAGCCAGTGGGGTTGTCCAATTACTCTTTTTCAATTTTGTGATAGTTCAGTGGGAAAAAAAGAATCCTCTATCACTGCCACAGTTTTGACAGAATTGTTGAATCCAATATATGAATGGATCCCACATATCAAATAAATCTTAAGTGTAGATAAATTTAAGATTTATAACAAAATAAAAAAATATATATTTTTAAACACGCAGAGCCTTTTCATCTTGATTCATAATCCCAGGCAGAAACTGTAAAATGTGATCAATTCCTTGACATTTGGTTAACGATTAATATTTTTCATTTGGGACCATCTGACAGTACAGGTTGAATAACCCTTATCTGAAATGTTTGGGATCAGAAGTATTCTGAATTTAGGATTTTTTTCAGGTTTTGGAATATGTGCATTATACTTATTTGTTGAGCTCTCTAAATCCAAAAATCTGAAATCTTCCAATGGACATTTCCTTTGAACATAATGTCAGCACTCAAAAAGCTTCAGAATTTGGAGCATTTGGGATTTCAGATTTTTGGATTTGGGATGCTCAACCTCTATTAACTTACAAAAATTAATATCTTTTTTCTTACATTTCTGTGAAAAACAGCATGATACAGTTATATTATCCTTAAAAGTAGAACAAAACAGAAAAACTATTTCAATAGAGAATTTAAAGCAAAAAGTGAATATCAACAAATTGCCATCACCAGAAAAAGTCTCTAGGATAATACCTCTTTCAGTTGGAGAGTCGGCTTCCTTTTCTGATTCATAATATTTAACACTGTTTTGCTATGTGACAGCACTATCTATAAGATACCATGTTTGTAACAAAGAAATGTATATGTTTTAAGTATTTTTAATATAAATACAGAAAAAGTATTAGATCTACACCAAAATCTAACAGCAAGTTATCTCTGAGTAGTATGATTACAGAGGTTTTATTTTCCTCTGTTTGTTTTTTGTAAATTCTCCATGGTAAACACGTGATGCTAATTTTACGGTTAAAAACTCCTACAAGTTATTTTTTTTTTTAAGAGAATGGCATTTAAACAGGAATCCATCATAAAATATGGCAATGGGCCGGGCGCGGTGGCTCAAGCCTGTAATCCCAGCACTTTGGGAGGCCGAGATGGGCGGATCATGAGGTCAGGAGATCAAGACCATCCTGGCTAACAGAGTGAAACCCCGTCTCTACTAAAAAAAAATACAAAAAAAACTAGCCGGGCGAGGTGGCGGGTGCCTGTAGTCCCAGCTACTCTGGAGGCTGAGGCAGGAGAATGGCGTGAACCCGGGAGGCGGAGCTTGCAGTGAGCTGAGATCCAGCCACTGCACTCCAGCCTGGGCGACAGAGCCAGACTCCGTCTCAAAAAAAAAAAAAAAAAAAAAATATGGCAATGAACATCTAACACCTTTTCTACAAATTAACTTTAAAAAATTTTTTTTAGAGCAGGGGTCTCGCCTTGTCACCCAGGATAAAGTGCAGTGACACAGTCACAGCTCACCTCAGCCTCAAACTTCTGGGCTCAAGCAATCCTCCCTTCTCAGTCTCTCAGGTAGCTGGGACCACAGGCACGCACCACCATGCCAGGCTAATTTTTCTTTCTTTCTTTTGGTAGGGGCAGGGTTTCTCTATGTTGCCAGGCTGGTCTCAAACTCCCACGCTCTAGCCATCCTCCGGCCTCAGCTTCTCAAGAAGCTGTGATTGCAGGCACGAGCCACCACACTTGGATAATTTTTCATTTTTTATTTTTTTAGAGATGGGGGTCTCACACCGTAGCCCAGGCTTGTCTCAAACTCCTGGGCTCAAGTGATCTTTCCACCTCAGCCTCTCGAGTTGCTGGAATTTAGGCATAAGCCACTGCTCCTGGTATTAATTTTTTAAAAAATTTAAAATCAGAACTCCACTAAAGTCAATGCACTTATCTTGTTTTTTAAATCATTAGTTATTATTATTCCATTGCTTCCCTCAAATTAACAAATATGCCCAGCATCATGTAGGCGTGAAGCCAACAGCTGGGCATTTGATAAATGAGTCAGCTGCATAAACTCTCACAGTCCAGCTTAGAATCCAGTGACTGGAAGGCCAGGCCCGGTCTCCAATTACATGTCAGAGCAGAAGTAAACATTCATTCCAGATTTAGTTTTGATGGAGCTGGCAGGATACCGGGCAGTCTGGGTTCCAGAGGGTCCAGGCAAGTGTCATCTACTCAGGATGTTCTCCCAGTCCCCACCTCCCTCAACCCCATTTTCAGGCATTTCAAACTTACGACATAATCACAGAAGAGAATGAGAGCCCCTCTTCGTACTATTTCTCTATTGCACATTCCAAGTTTGGCTGCCAAGTCAGAATCCTCTTCTTCTCCAGACATCTGGGGACTAAGTAACTTTGTGCTGGACAGACTGTGTCTTCTAGAAGGAGCAACAGATGCATTGACAATGTTTCTGGATGGCAGTGAGCTTATTTGCAAAATACTGAAGATGATTATGTTTAATTCTAGTTCTAAAACAGACAAGTTGGTTTAAATACTGCCATATCAGAATGTTGTATGTGTAATATATACTCTCAGTTATCTATTCCCCAGCTACAATAAACCACATATGAAAAGCTAAAGAAAACAGAATTTAACAGGCAGAAAATGAAAATGCTTGCCTGAATGACAAAATCCACCATAAAGCTGCACATTCAATCAGCACCTTTATTTCAGAACTCACACTGGCTATGTTTGATAATTGAGCAATTGCTTTTCAAATTCCCCATCTGCCATGAAAGTTGCCAACTGCCAGAAAGAAAATCTCCCTGCTTTCACGTTTTACTGTTCGTTTCCCAGTGAAACATCACCACTCTAAACACGTTCAGGGTATACGTTATGGAAATTCTGTTTAAAAACACTTCTCCCCCATTAACACAGGTTATTTCACTTTACGCTGACTTCGGCTCACTTTATTTATCTTTTTTTCTTTTTCAATAGGTGGGAATTATAAACCTTGAGATTCTTGGCTCAGTCCATACAGTTAAAACGTTGACACACTCCCAAAGTGCCCCTCTGACCTTCAGGGTCTGACCGAGGACGACGTCCTTCCCATTGCAGCAAAGGGCCTTAACGGGGAGAGAGGTCACATCAAGCTAAGAATATTCTGAAATACAACAACTCTTCCTGTAATCCCTCAGCATTTAGAAGAGAACCGGTAAAAACCAAAATTCTACAGATTTAAACTTTTTAAAAACTGCCTTTTCTCTGTTTCCCAACTGGTGAAGTGAAAGCAAACTAGAGCCCAGCCATATAATGTTCAGCAGTCACAAGAAGCCAGCCACCAACGCGTGTGCAACGCGTGACGGAACTTTACACACCACTCACTGAAAGGGGCCAGACTCAAAAGGCTGCACACTGCATGGTTCCATCTCTTTCTTAATTTTTTTCCCAAAGACAAGGTCTTGCTGTGTCACCCAGGCTGGAGCACAGTGGCACGATCATAGCTTACTATAACCTCAAACTCCTGAGCTCAAGCGATCCTCCCGCCTCAGCTTCCCAAGCAGCTGGAACTACAGGGACGTGCTTGTAATTTTCAAACTTTTTTTTTCTGGAGATGGGGTCTTGCTAGGTAGCCCAGGCTAGTCTCGAACTCCTGGCCTCAAGTGATCCTCCCACTTCAGCCTCTCAAAGCACTAGGATTACAGGCATGAGCCACCACACCCAGCCTACAGATTCTATTTCTACGACCTTCTGCAATGGGCTGAAGAGAGCACGGACTGGTGGTTAGACCTGGGGAGGGTGGGACATGGCAGAGGAAGAGGGAACTATCTGAAGTGACAGCACTGCTCTGTATCTTGATGTGGTTAGGGGAGGGGGCTGTTACTGACTACAACTGATACAAAAGTACCTTTTACTGTATTGTAAATTATGTGTCAATGTGAAAACTAATAGGAAACTTGCCCTTTCTCAGTCGGCTGTCCTGCCAGCCCAGCATGACTTACACTCAAGCTGTAATTATGTACTTTGCAATAATACAGCTATAGGGTAATGAGCCTCTGAAAGAGAAGAGGCAGCATTTGCAATTCAAATATTAGCAGTAGACATAAAGAAGGGCCAGTGTCAATTCAAATTCAGTCCCAATTTGTAGCAGCACAAGTCCCCCAAATCTCAGGCCATATACTGCCAGCTACTAGTGGCGAATGAACGTACCAAATCCAGGGTGACTCAGAACAAGACGAGCTGGGAAGTGACCAACATGTCATGTGTACCACAACACACCCACAAGTGCTGAAGTATAGGCAGGACTCTAACAGCTCACCAAAAGGTAAGACAGATTGAGTGAATCAAACCCACGGTGACAGAGTCCATAAGAGAGGGGCTAGGCCAGGGCAGGGCCCACACAAGGACCTCCTGGAGCAGAGCACCCAGTGTCGCCTGGAGCCAGCTCCCATCTGGGAGCCAGCCTGAAAGGAGATGCACACTAACCAAGGGGGCGTCAAGGGTAAGCAGCAGGAACTTCTGCAACTGCATAGAGCAATTTTATAGCTGCTGAGTCCGGATAAAAAAAGAGCAGCTGTGTTTTGTGTTTCACACGTCTAGTAATTCATTTTTCTCATCTCATGGAAATAAAAAGATACTCATCCCCCACCATCCATAGCTGGAAAAACACAGTCCTAAGAGCAGCGGTTTAAACCGGAACAGCTCTGCTCTCTATGGGCATCTTGGACACTTAATGGAGATTTATTTTTTCCTTCCACCACAGGGAGACCTCAGACACTCACATACTAAAATGCTTGTTACATATTATCTTCTCTTAATTTTACCTTTACATTACCATTAAAGAACGGTATTTTTTGAATTTAACTATTAGGTTAAAAATCCATTGATCCATTAAATTTTTTTTTTTTTTTTTTTTTTGAGAAGGAGTCTCACTCTGTCACCCAGCCTAGAGTGCAGTGGCGTGATCTCAGCTCACTGCAACCTTTGCCTCCTAGGTTCAAGCGATTCTCCTGCCTCAGCCTTCTGGGTAGCTGGGACTACAGGCACCTGTCACCATGCTTGGCTAATTTTTGTTATTTTCAGTAGAGACAGGGTTTCACCATGTTGGCCAGGCTGGGCTGGCCTAGAAGTCCTGGCCTCAGGTGATCCTCTCACCTTGGCCTCCCAAGGTGCTGGGATTATAGGCATGAGCCACCATACCCAGCCTAATCTATTAATGTTATTTCAGGATAATGGAACAATACAGAAGGTTATAAAGGAAAACTGGGTCAGAGGGGGATCAAGAAATAGTCACAGAATTTACCTACATTTATGAAAAGCTGTAGTTTGCCCTCAGAGGGCTGAACGAAGACGCTTGCTGAATTCCAAACTAAATTTACCTTTGGTTTATTTCTTTTAAACACTGATCATCTAAGCATTTCTGTTATTCCAATTCAGGGAACACAATTCCCAGATTCAGAGCTTTCTGATATAACATCAGAGTGAGCAGGCCTGTCAGAAAAGGAGTGATCTGCTGCATCCGCGGCTGATTTCTCTGCACGTTAAAGCAGCACAGAACTAGGAGACACTGACTTTCTGTCTCCTGCTCCCACAGTGCTCAGTCATCATAACAGGCCTAAGACATCCTCCAAGTATTTCAAATACTTGGATGCCACACCCCACTACACACGGCACAGAGTGGATGGTTAAGAATGCCCGCCAACAGTGGACTTTCCAGCTGAGTGCCATGAACTGGCCCTACTGCGAGCCCTGGCCGCACATGGCCCAGTATCCATACTGAGCAGAGAGGCACGGCAGCACCTGCCCTCTTTTCTCTCTGGAACTTCTTTTCCCCAGGGTGGGATCTTGAGCCTTCCAGAAACACTGTGCTGAGGATTCAGCTAGGGCGGGGGCGTCACAGCTTTTATTTCCATATGCATACAAATAACGGAGTGTTGGAGCACCTAGAAATGGAGCTTAAGCCTGAAAACCTTTTACAAAAAGAGGGCCACCCGTAATGAGAGACTTAGTAAGTCTTTTTGAATGGTCAAATATTTCCAAGAAGTTTTGAAATTTGCTAAATCGTTACTTCATTATCTAAGAATAACCAGAACCACATTTAATTTATAACAAAGTTAAGACATTGCAACATGTCTGGCTATGGAACCAACTGAAGGACTAGAACTTAGTAGGAGCCACACAGCATGACAAGCATATCCCACAAGATGGAATGGTGTCAAAGAACTTGCCAAAGAAAATCACATTTAGAAAGCAATTGCTATTCTGAATGCCTTTAGCTGGACTGCATGTCTGTCTCTACAATATGCTGTCCATGAAAGGAATATTAATATGCAGCAGAAATTTTACAAGCCCTCACAAAAAATGGAAAATGAAAATGCTTTAACAGTGGCCCAATCTCAGGTTACTGGGAGTCTCAGGACAGAGTGCTGGGCCAGCGCCCTGGGCTGTGGGCATTATGAACCTACTTCGGGGTCTGCTGCACTTCCGCCCACCAGCGGTAGTCGGTGTGGTTGACAAGCAGCAGGATCTGACACCAGAGCAGCACCAGGGCCGGGTGGGTGGTGATCATGGAACGAGCCCGCAAATTCAAGCTGTCCAGGGTGTAGAAACTGCCGCCACAGCCATCACTGCGGAACAGTCTGGTGGCAGCTGCTGTGATTCTCCGGAACATTCCTAGAAACAAAGTTAAGAAGGAGAAATGTCTTCGCTTTCATCTCGGTCCAGTGCCACATGGCTACGTGGAGATTTTACATAAAAATGAAACAGGCTGAGTTGTTTCCCATACTTACATATCCACAGCACCTGGCATTTAGAAAATTCTGATTTTTCTAAGCAGAAACAGACATTCTGCTTTTTTTTTTTTTTTGAGATGGAGTTTCACTCTTGTTGCCCAGGTGGAAGTACAGTGGCATGATCTTGGCTCACTGCAACCTTCGCCTTCTGGTTTCAACCTATTCTCCTGCCTCAGTCTCCCGAGTAGCTAGGATTACAGGCGTTTGCCACCACGCCCAGCTAGTTTTTGTATTTTTAGAATAGAGGGGGTTTCACCATGTTGGCCAGGCTGGTCTCGAACTCCTGATGTCGTGATCCACCCGCCTCAGCCTCCCAAAGTGCTGGGATTCAGGCGTGAGCCACCGTGCCTGGCCAATATCCCATTTATTTAATGGATTGGTCAAGAAAGCTAGCATTCCTCGTCTCCCACTGTCCACCCCTGCACTGGTTGGCAATGCCAAGCCCTCCAGAAGCTCCAAGCCAAGAGCTGTGAAAGTCTGAACACAGCTCCTGAAGAAGGAGTCAGGGAACACTCGGCACCTCGAATCACTGCACTCGGGCCACAGCGGGGCCCCCCACAGGACTGAGCCACAGCTACACAGGCAGGAACAGCACTCGGCACCTGCCAAACTGAACAGCTCCTGGGCTTGCTAAGAATTGAGGGACAGAAATGCTGTAAGAGGCCAGGTGAGCAAGCAGGCCAGGTGAGCAAGCATGACAGGTGCTGAAAGAACATGGGCAGCTCCCTGCGGTCCAGGCTGTGTGCTCTCTGCAGGCTCCTGACACCTGACAGCCAAGTGGCCTCTGTGCCCGGCCATGGAGCATCCTGGGCCTGGGCAGGCCAAGCGGTCAGCCTCCTCACACACAATGCTGGCACCGCAGCCACACACTCAGTTAGATTCTACCTGCAAGTTTCTCCACAGCATCCTTCTCAGGGCTCCAGGAATCATGACTTCATTCTATCCTCTCCTTTGGATAAACAAGATCAAAGGCACAGAGACATGCACAGGCTGCAAAGCACAGCAGGGAGAGGCAGCAAGACTTGGGAAACAGAGAAAGGCCTATCTGGCCAAGGTCGCCCTCTCCCCCAGATCTGGGCCTTCTAGCATCATTGTTGGGGTCAAAATTTTGCTTCTGATTAAATTTCAGGCCGGGCATGGTGGCTCATGCCTATAATCCCAGTACTTTGGGAGGCCGAGGTGGGTGGATCACTTGAGGTCAGGAGTTCGAGACCAGCTCGGCCAACACAGCAAAACCCTGTCTCCACTAAAAATATAAAAATTGGCCAGGCGTGGTGGCGGGTGCCTGTAATCCCAGGTACTTGGGAGGCAGAGGCATAAGAATCGCTTGAAGCCAGGAGGCAGGGGCTGCAGTGGGCCAAGACTGTGCCATTGCATTCCAGCTTAGGCAATGGAGCAAGACTCCATCTCAAAAAATTAAAAAACACACAAAAAAATTCAACACATCCCGAAAGTGAAAAGGTCCTGAAACAGGCAAAAACAGAGTAGAGGCGTTTTAGGGCTCCACAATGCCTTAAACTACAACCTGAGACTAAGGAAGCGAGCTAAAAGCAGCAGCACACTCAGAATACAGACCAGGTCACAGCGACGAGTTCTAACGCCCGGTCTCCGGTTCCGCCAGGTGTCCTGGGATTTCTCTACACTTGCCTCACACTCAGCATCGCCCCTCCAGCCCATTCTGCACTGGCCTCGCCCTTCTGTGCGGCCCTCTTTCCTGCACGGGCCCCTCGAGTGAAGACGCATGCGCTGCCTTCAAGAGGATGCAGCCAGGCCACAGAGCACGTGCAGGGACAGACCGGGATGTGGGGGTTTTGAACACGTAATAGAAACCCACAATCCGAGCTGTGTGCTAGGTGGCTGAGTGTCAACACAGGCTCCGAATCAGACTGCCTGGTTCAGATCGTGGCTCTACAGTTTGTTACCTGAGTGACCTTGGATGTACCTTACCTGGGGCCTCAGCTTCCTCAGGTTTAAGATGGAATTAAGAGCTGTATCTGTCTGCAGGGTTGCAATAAGGAGCAAACAGGAGAACCCAGGTAAAGGGCTCAGTACTGCATGAGGCACAGAGGAAGTGTGCAGCCCCTGGGCAGCAGCGGGGAGTCTATAGGGAAGTTCGGGTGGAAGATGAGACAGACTCTGAGGGCCACCTCCCGGTAAATGGAGAGGAGGAGGTAAGGTCAGGGTCCCTGGGCTGGCGGGAGGAGGAATGGACAACAATGCTGGGATTTGGAACATCCCTAATGACCCAATTAACAAGAACAGGTCCTGGAGGGTGACAGTGGTGCTAGTTCAATTTTCAGCGCAAGTCTGAGGTACTGGCAGGACAAGTCCCATATCGCGAAGCTGGATGCCAAGACTACGCGGACCAGCAAGAGAAAGTTGTCCACGAGAGCAACGGCCAGGGTCACAAAGGGGAGGGACCTACCAAGGCCGAGGAGAGAGGCAGAGACACAGAGAAAACAGTGACGAGAGACTACGGACAGCAACTCAGGGAACACAACCAATTAAGTGGCTGGAGAGAGAAGACCCTGCAAGCTGCTGAGTGAGGAGAGGGCAGCCCCACAGAATCGAGCTGGGGGGCCCAGGATGAGAGGCACCGAGAAAGAAAGAACACAGGCAGCCTCTGCAAAGGACTTTTCAGTAAAGATGGTAAGAGGCAGGCTGCCACGGCTTGAGAACCAAGAGGGAAACCAACCACCAGGGGCAATGAGAATGGAGTGTACACAGAGGGAGGGACCCCTCCTGAAGGAAGCAGGAGAGCACAGGAAGTGCTGGTTTGCTTTTAATTTAAGGTTGACTTAGTGCGGCTGTAAGTGCAAAAGAGCAGCTACAGGCCGGAAAGGAAAGGTAAGACACACGTTTCACTATGGTGAAGTATGCAATGGATTTTTTTTTTTTTTTTAAGACAGGGTCTCACTCTGTTGCCCAGACTGGAGTACAGTGGCATGATCACAGCCCACTGTAGCTTTGGCCTCCAGGGCTCAGTCAATCCTTCTGTCTAGCTGGGAGTATAAGTGTCCGCCACCATGCCCTGTTTGTATTCTCTATAAACAGGATTTCATCATGTTGCTCAGGCTAATCTCAAACTCCTGGGCTCAAGCAATCTGCCTGCCTTGGCTTCCCAAAGTACACAGGATTACAGGTGTGAGCCACCACACCTGGCCTGCAATGGATATTTTTAAATAAGCATCAAAGGCAAAATTCAATTCCAGAGAATCCAGAAGGATGTGGCGTGAGGAAGCAGACATAAGAGGGGTTGGGAAGCCAGCAGGAGGATGAGGCTGAGCTTGGGAACAGGACAGAAGGTCCCCTGTTCCGCCGGGATGTTACAAGGCACCCAGGGTCCCTTCCAGGTGGAGGGAGGAAGAACTGGACAGAGGTTCATGAGAAGGATTCATCACTCTCTCAGCAGAGAGGAAGGCAGACACCTGCTGGGCATGGTGTGGGCATATCAGAATAGCAAAAACTTTGGAAGGCACTGCACTCTTGGTGGCTCATTCTGAAGCCACCACTAATCCCATGGTGACACCCGCCTGGTCCCCTCCTTCCAAGGGTTTCCCTGACTTTACTCATCCTGGAATCGCCTGCTCTTATCCTCACAGAAAACACATCAGAGGCCACAGTGCTGCTTGCTGCTGGGAGGCAGCAGGATGGCGTCTCCCAGTCCCCTTGTATGGGGTGGGGCTGTGACCCATCACCAGCAGAGAACACCAGCAAAGGCATGCATGTCACTTGTCCAAGGCCACAGAGCCTTCTTCTCTACCTTCCCTCTCCTTGTTCCCAACTAGACACAGAGGATGTGGAGGCCCAGAGAAGAGAACCAAAAGAAGGAAAGGAGCCTGGGTCCCCGAATTCCCACTTGGAGGGAAGCCATCCGTGAACCAGGAACACCCTCAACACATTGTCATAAAACCAAGAAACAACCTTCTCTGGTGTGAAGCCACGTAAATGTTGGTGTATTTGTTACAGTAGCTACCATTATTTAACAAAGCCAACAGCGGCACTGAGAACATGGCTGAGATTAGAAGATGCTTCTCGGAGGAACCTCCCTTGCTAGGGTCCCGGGTAGTGATGAGCAGCAGTCTGAGACAGAAAGAAGGCAGAGCCTGTGGATCACCAGGGTGGCACAGGGGAGCCAAAGGCACTTGGGGGAAGAGAAAGGGACCAAGTGCCCAGAGACCACGATGGCTGCAAGAAAGGAGGGGGCAGGAAGGTGGACGCAGGCTGCATCCAGAGAAACAGCTACAGCTGCACGCAGCAGCTCCCCAAGTCCTGATTTTGTGAGCTAAACAAAGAAAGACTAAAAGGAACAATGGCAGCAGGAACTGGAAATAAACAATGCTGCTTTCAAAACAGGCAGGATGTGGGATCGCATCCCAATTCCACCATCAAGAGCTCCTAGGGCAGAAACCTCTCTGGGCTGGGCTTGTTCAGCTATGACATGGAGAGAACCACCTCTAATCCACGCCACACAGTGACTGGGGCCCACGGTGGGTATTCTGCAATTGCCAGCGGCTACATTCACCACTATCAACCCAAGAAGTGGCCCGATGAGAGAAAGATCGATGGGCAAGAAAGAATGCTTGGGTTTTCATTCTTGGTTTTGGCACAGGATCTTTTAGAACTCAAGCAGGGGAAATACTTCACAGAGCTGTTCTAAGAATTAACTGGGATACTTAAAATTAAACCTACCACACACCCACGAGAAAATTCCATTGCTTCCAGCATGATAGTTGTTAGTAGCCCCGTCCTTTCCCCAAGGGTGAACTTGAATCAATGCCAACTTTATTACTACAGAAAGGACCACTTTCTCTCTCTTCCAGTATTCCTGCTTTGCCCCATGAAGTGGAACCACGGACACTCTGGAAAGGACAGGGAAAGAGCTGTCGTGCAGCCATCCCCTCTGCCACAGAGGAAGGGTGAGCATGTCTCCATGAGGGTCATGGTACATCTCCACCACCCATGACCAGGACTCAGGGAGGAAGGGGCAGCAGCTCCTGCCACCCTGAGTATGGTCTGGATGGCAGGCAGGGAAGGGCACAAGATGTGTCCTTGAAAATCACAGTGAGCAAAGCTGGACCGCCGTGTTGAGGCTGCAAAGCCAGACAGCTCTAAAGCAGCCACATGGACAACAAACCAAGCCGATGCTCCCACCCCCTGGGCCTCTGGCACCATCATCTGTTTCTAGACCGTCTGTCTTGGACCAAAAGAGAGGGATGCTGGTTACCCCAAATGTTGTGAACAGGAGGACACGCATCTTTCTTGGCTATTCTGCTTCTCCTAGATGGAATCTGAAATAGGCAAACAGCTTTGGGCTAAATACCCTCCTCCCCCAACAAAAGGAAAAGCAGGAAACTAAAAGTCAAGGGTGCCATTCTGACTAGTTCCTGAACCAGGCATTGTTTAAGAAGTAATGCCTGAAATGGACAAATTCAAAGGTCTCCATTTTCAGTGTAAGGGTGGAATTCATAGCCTTTGCTTAAGCAGGACGTGAATACAAATTACCAATTTTACATGTTAAACACACCTTACTGATATAAAAACACAAGATGGATTACTTCAACTCTTATCTTGAAACCAACCAAATATAGTAATTCTGCCACCTAGTGTCTTTCAAACAAATGCAGTCAAACGAAACAAGAAGACAGAAACAGACATTTATATATACACGCACAGACAACTTACTTGCAAATGCTGGGCCAATTAAATAAGGTCAAAGATAGCAGCAGGTAACCCACGTGCCCCCTTCAAGCCCTCCACTCTCTCCAGTAAAGATGCTTCTCAACCGACCTGCAGTTTCATACAGGAGCCACTATCCACACTGAGCTGTTTAAACTTAATTAAAATTAAATAAAATTATAAATTAAGCTACCCACTCAGACCAGCCACATTTCAGGTACGGAACACCACACGTGGCTAAAAGCAACTAAATTAGACAGTGCAGACGTGGCTAAAAGCAACTAAATTAGACAGTGCAGACGTGGCTAAAAGCAACTAAATTAGACAGTGCAGACATCCCGTCTCTGCTGGAAGTTCTATTGGACAACACTTCAATAGTAAAAGTATTTTGCCTCAATTTTGAGATGGAAGAAGAGGAAATCAGCACAATAAGACAGTGAACACCTCTGAGCTGTAGAGACCGCTCAGACATGTAGAAGGACACAGAACATACCACCCTTATCCCACGAAGGCAAGACTAGTCCTTAGAAATGAGGCTGTCTCGGCTGGGCGCGGAGGCTCAAGCCTGTAATCCCAGCACTTTGGGAGGCCGAGATGGGCGGATCACGAGGTCAGGAGATCGAGACCATCCTGGCGAACACAGTGAAACCCCATCTCTACTAAAAAATACAAAAAACTAGCTGGGTGAGGTGGCAGGTACCTGTAGTCCCATCTACTCGGGAGGCTGAGGAAGGAGAATGGCATAAACCCAGGAGGCGGAGCTTGCAGTGAGCTGAGATCCGGCCACTGCACTCCAGCCCGGGCGACAGAGCGAGACTCCATCTCAAAAAGAAATGAGGCTGTCTCCTCTTGGCATCAGATTCAAACCAACTGGTGGCAAAATATTAAAATGACCAACATATTAAAATTGACCTATCATTCATTAACAAGGCACATTTTCTCAACTTTAAACTTATTACAGTGGTCAATGAAGCATAATCTGAAGATCTTTAAAAAGAAACAAGAAAATTCTTTCAATAATAGCAAGTAAGCTCAAAAACTAGAGTCCATCATCAAAATTAAATTTTGGTCATGGCCTGTGTGGAGGGTGACAGCAGCTGAATGCAGTGGCCATGAAGAGGCCCCTTTCTCTGGGACTCTGTGGCGCTGTGCGGCCAGGCCCCACTCGCCTCCTGCCTGCCTGCACTCTCAGCTGCTCTCTCGGGTGCCGGAACATTTCTCTGCAAAAAGCTAGCTACTTCTCCCCCTCGGAAATCCTGCCTCTGCCTGCCCACCCATTTTGTCTGTCACTGCACTATTGTTTTCCTTCATAGGAAATATTAAGACTTGTAATACTGACTCACTGACTGTAAGTTCCATGCAGGCAAGAGCCAGGATGCTCAACTGAACCTAGCAGACCCAGAGCCTGCTAGCAGGGAGGCGGGCCACTCCTCAAATGGACCAAGACTGAAAATGCTAATTATCTTTTACTCTAAGGGTATGTCCGCAAAAGGTATACAAAAATCAGTAAGAGAAAGGAGCTTCTGATCACAAAAGCACCCTGCCCCATCCCTTTTTAAGGCAACTACTTGTTATCATTTCTGTTTTCAGTTCTGGTACTTACCTCCAAAATTCTAACTGATGCGCTGCTATCCCGTGCAGCAGACCATCAGTTACTGCATGCGCTCCTCTCCCTTACTCCTGGAGACTAGCCCCACCTCCTCATCAATGGAATGCTGTCCAGTCTCCCATTTGGCCCAGGTGGACCAGAGCATTCAGCGGTTTATGGTCACCCATATGGCTCATGCAAGGCCAATCACATGCCTACTTGAGGGGCTGAGACAGGAAGCAGAGATGAGACTGGGCGCAGTGGCTCACACCTATCACCTCAGCATTTTGGGAAGCCGAGGCAGGAGGATCACCTGAAGCTAGGAGTTAAAGACCAGCCTGGGCAACATAACAAGACCTCCATTTCTACAAAAAAATTTTAAAACCTATCCAGCCATGGTGGTGCATGCCTATTGTCTCAGCTACCCAGACGGCTGAGGCAGGAAGAACTCTAGAGCCCAGGAGTTTGAGGCTAGAGTGAGCCTCGCACTGCGCTTCACACCACTGCACTTCAGCACAGGTGACAAAGTGAGACCCTATCTTTAAAACAAAATTTAAAAATTATACAAATTAAGAGAAGAAAGCAGAGCTGAGATGCATAAATATACAATGCAGACCACAGAATTATAACACTAGATGCAGTCCTACCAACTACCCTTGCCTGCACTTTCCAAGAGCTCAAACCAACAAATTTCTTTCTCTTACTCTAGTTTAAATTGGGGTTTTATCCCTGCAACTGAAAGACTGTTGAATACAATCACCACATCATAATTTGTCATGATTTACAGACTTCAGACAACTTTAGACATTACCCATTAACTCTACGGTAATAAAGAGGAGATTTGGCTCATTTATACTACCTCCTAACAACCTGAGTTACATGTTTAGCTCTATCTGGATACCTCTGAAGCCTCTATATTTTGGTCTGTCAACTTCAGATGATGTAATCATGTAACTCCAACAATGCTAGGTAAGGATTTTAGTGCCCCTTCCATTCCCACCCATCTACTTGCCAAATTAACTTGGTTAGTTTTCCTTTTATATTCATCAGAACTGAAGACATTTTCATTCTGTTCTGAAACCATAATTAAGTCAGTAGGTCTTCAGTGTTTCAGTCACATATTGATTCCAAAAATGAAAGCTCAAGCAATACTTACATTATGACTATGTGAATACAGTTCCCAAGAGAGCCAAGGATCCTAAAAGGATGGCATCTCTTTCTATGGGTCTTTGATCATGACCTCCAAGCTGCTTAAAGGAGAACCTTTTTAATATCAAGGGCTTCCAACAGATGAACTGCTGAAAAATCAAGCCATATTTTGGTTTGCCTCATATTTGGACCATGACTTAATGCTATTTGCTTTTCCTAGAGATTAGAATTGCCTTTCTTTTTTCTTGTTGAGAGAAGAAAGATGTGCCTATCCCCTAGAACTAGTCTTCTAGCTATTTACTCATTTATTTAAAGCAAAGCATTCTCATGACAAATGATCGTTCTTCTTGGAAAACACACTGTCCTAATTTGGACGGGTTGCTTTCTATGCTTGCTGCACAGCTGGTGTCTTATGACTTTCTTGGGTTCACTGTCCTTGTCATTTTCTTTCTTTAGAGAGATGGTCTCGATCTCGCGCCCAAGTTGGAGTGCAGTGGCACGATCGTGGCTCACTACAGCTTGACCTCCTGGGCTCAGGCTGATGTCACTACCCCTGGCTAATTTTTTTATTTTTTTTATTTTTGTGGAGATGGGGTCTCTTGCTATCTTTTCCAGGCTGGTCTCAAGCTCAAGCTATCATCCCACCTCGGCCTCCCAAGTAGCTGGGACTACAGGCATGTGCCTACCATATCTAGCCAGTTTTTTATTTTCTTTGTAGAGATAGGGGTCTCGCTATGTTGCTGAGGCTGGTTTCAAACTCCTGGCTTCAAGAGATCCTTCCACCTTGACCCCCCGCAGTGTTGGGATTATAGGCGTGAGCCATTGTGATTGGCCCATCTTAACCATTTTTGGGTCTTGTTTTGTTTTTTTGAGGCAGGGTCTTACTCTCTAGTCGAGGCTGGAGTGCAGAGGCATGAACATACCTCACTAGAGCCTTGACCTCCTGAGCTCAAGCGATCCACCAGCCTCAGTCTCCCGAGTAGCTGGGACCACAGGCACACCACTATCCCTGCTAGTCTGTTTGTACAGATGGGGTCTTGCCATGTTGCTGAGGCTGGTCTCAAACTCCTTGGCTCAAGCAATCCTCCTGCCTTGGTCTCTCAAAGAGCTTGGATTACAGGCATGAGCCATTACACCTGGCTCATCTTAACTATTTTTAACTGCACAGTTCAGTAGCATTAAATACATTCATACTGTTATACAACCATCACCACCATTCATTTCTAGAATAACTCTTTTCATCTTGTAAAAATAACTCCCCCTCCCCTGCAGCCCCTGGCAACCACCACTGTACTTTCTGTATCTATGAATTAAGTACTCTAGGTCCCTCATATAAGAGGAATCACATAGTATTTGTCCTTTTGTGACTGGCTTATTTCATTTAGCAGAATGTCCTCGGGGCCGCCCATGTTGCAGCGCGTGTCAGAACGTCCTTTTGTTAAGGTCCAATAATATTCCACTCTAAGCACACACCAGATTCTGCTGATCCATTCACCCGTCGATGGACGCTTGAGTCGCTTCCACATTTTAGCTGTTGTGAATCATGCCGCTAGGAACGCTGGCATGCAAACATCTTTTCACCACCCTGCTTTCCATCCTTTTGGGTATATACTCAAGAGTAGAACTGCTGGGTCATAGGGATCAGGCTGACTCTCTTACAGCAACAAACATTTTCAACTGGCACGCTGGGCAAGGCAGAGTTTCTACCGGGCAGCATAGCTCCTACACTCTGAGAGTGTACAGTGCAGAATGGGGAACGAGATACTCGAGAAAGACTAATGTGATTCACCTACCAGACTTGAAGATGTGGATCAGACACATTAGCAGAGTGCCTAGTTCTTGGCAATAGAAAGTATGCTGCTGCTCACTTATTTCCACCTTCAGCTGTTTTGTAACAATGTCTTCTAAAAGAATACCCACCAGTTGTAATAGAAACCTTCCAAGAAACAAAAAGGGTGACAGTGAATTAGGTGACTACTATAAAGCACTTATGCCAAGTATATATGAAAATATATGTGGTAAATATAAAGTAAAAATAGAAGTAAAGTACATTAAACCGTTAAAGTGAAACGCGTAACACCATCGCCTTGGATACAGTCACTTTTTCTCTCTGTGTATCACCTTCCTCGCTGAGGATGAAATGGCAGGTAGTATTTTTTTAAGCTTTGTAAACTGTACACCATTACACAAATACAAGCTGATCATCTGTCATAGGAATTTAATGTACCATCAGTTTTAGCCAGCTGCTTCAATGCAACAGAGGGAAAGCCACGGGCTGCCTGCTGAACCTGCAAAAAAAAGGTGCCCAGCAGGCTTACTGGGCTTATCTCCATCGACAACACAGGGCATCTTCACTGACGACAAACCAAATGACGACTGCGTGAAGTCACAGCCACTCAGCCAGAAGCAGCACATTTGCAGCAGCAGCTCTAACTCAGTGAACACTCAGAATCCAGCAGAGGTGGAGAGGGACCCATCTAAGCAGCAAGCATTTATGAGTGCCTGATCACTGTCCTGAGGGAGCTTCCAAACAATTTATGAGGGAAGACAGGATTTGATACTGCAGGTATTTACTGGAGGCAGTCTGCCTTGCAGGGAGAAGTATTTTTATTACTGACAGCGTGTAAAACTGCTGGCACATGGTGAGAATATAAGATTCACTTTCTGTGGCTTCTCTTGGGTTTTAACTTCCCTGAAGGCAATGCACGCCTACTGCCTGCCCCCAGGACAGCCACCCCACTGCCCTGCCCTACCTGAGCAAGCCACTGCTGTAGCATCTCTACTGAGGACAAGAGACAGAACATGACAGAACCTCAAGAGAGGTATGAAACAAGAGCCACAGATAAGGCAGGACAGATTAGAAAATTACACTGATACAGACTTCTTTACCCAGCTCAGAACTGAAGCGAGACCAGGTGTTATTCCAGACTTAACTGATCATAAAACACCAAGTGACTTCGCAAAAGGCATGGGTTAGTTCTAGGCTCAGATAGAAAGCATACCTTGAAAATGTTTCTTCTGGCAAATTCTTTATTTGTTTCCCTTCACTGTGTTCTTCTAGTGCTGAATTACTGTCCCCATCTCTTAGCCTATTAATTACTGGACAGGAGATTAAATATGGAGAGAAAGAGAGCTCCTGAATACGAGAAAGAACAATATCTTCAGTTGACTGGGAAATCAGAACCCTCAAAATGGCCAGAATTCCTGATATCCACAGTTGAACAGTGCTCACAGATGCCTAAAATAAACAGAATACATAAGTCATAGCTAAAGAAAAAAGGAAGATTAAATTTCCCCCAATTGCCAATTTTGTGAAAAAAAAAAATACTCCTATTTTACTATCCTACCAATAAATCTTTCTATCACTGAGTCTCAAAGTGTGGTCCCAGAAAAGCAGCATTAGTATCACCTGGGAATGTGTTAAAAATGCAAACTCTTGGCTCGGTGTGAGAGCCACCTGTAATCCACCTGTAAACTTTGGGAGGCTGAGGCGGGCAGATCACAAGGTCAGGAGATTGAGACCATCCTGGCTAACAGGGTGAAACCCTGTCTCTACAAAAAATTAGCCAGGCACAGTGGCACGCGCCTGTAGTCCCAGCTACTCAGGAGGCTGAGGCAGGAGAATCGCTTGAACCTGGGAGGCGGAGGTTGCAGTGAGCCGAGATCGCACCACTATACTCCAGCCTGGGTGACAGAGCAAGACTCCGTCTCCAAAAAAAAAAACAGGCCGGGTGCGGTGGCTCACACCTGTAATCCCAGCACTTTGGGAGGCCAAGGTGGGCGGATCACGAGGTCAGGAGATCAAGACCGTCCTGGTTAACATGGTGAAACCCCGTCTCTACTAAAACTACAAAAAATTAGTCAGGCATGGTGGCGTGCACCTGTACCCCCAGCTACTTGGGAGGCTGAGGCAGGAGAATGGTGTGAACCCTGGAGGTGGAGCTTGCAGTGAGCCGAGACCGCACCACTGCACTCCAGCCTGGGCAACACAGTGAGACTCATCCCCTGCCCTGCGCAAAAAAAAAAAAAAGCGAACTCTCAAGCTCCACCCAAACTGACTGACTCAGACATTCTGGGGGTGGTCCCAGTAATCAGTGCTTGAACAAGCCCTCTAGATTCATCTGCTGAGTCAGGCAAGAGACTCACCATTGTGTTTGGAGTGACGAACATACTCCGTAAAAGCATGTCCACCGGACGGAGGGAGGAAGGGGCCAAAATCTCAAATAATGTATTTAACACTCCAAGGGCTTCATGAGAGTCAATGTGCATCTGTGAAATTAGACACCACAAACATTTCTACATAAGCCAAAAGAAACGTCAGCTTCCTATACATCAGCTAGGTAACTCCAGGGCAAATTGTCATAATCATGTCATCATCACGTTCCCTCATTTAAAAGCATTTTAAGTTCAGTGGTGAACCAAGCAAACATTTTTAGAATAACACTGTATCGGCTATATTTTTCCCGTAACGGAAATATTTTCATTTAGATTTTTATTACATAAATAATAAATGCTTTCTGTAAAAGACTCAAATATACAAAAGTATGAAAAAAAATCAACTAGAACTGCAGCACCCTGATAAATCATTACCAACATTTTGGGGACCAGTCTTCCAAGCGTCCCTTCGTAAACACATACACGGGATGGTATGCACACTCTTTTCCTTTTTTTTCTTTTTCCACACTCCATTCCTCCCCCAACAGTTGTAACAAATGCTAAGTCGTGTATATCCCTTTCTTAATCTCCCCCATGTTCCTATAGCCATATCCTTGCCCACTCACACACACAGGTTTTGTTTCAGTTGTTTTTGAAAAACCATAAACATCTTTGCTTTTCTCACTTAACAGTGCAATGGAGAACTCCCAAGGCAACTGGCTGAACTTCTTTCCTCCCTCCCCCTCCTTCCTTCCATTTCTTTCATTCCCTTCCTTCCTTCCCTCCTTCCTTCCCTTCCTTCCCTTCCTTCCTTCCTCCCTCCTTCCCCTCTCCCTCTCCCTCTCTCTCCTCTCTCTCTCTTTCTAACAGAGTCTCACTCTGTCCCCCAGGAGTGCAATGACACATTCATGGGCTCAAGTGGTCCTCCTACTTCAGCCTCCTGAGTTAGCTGGGACTACAGGCGCACACCACCACACCCAGCTAGTTTTTGTATTTCTAGTAGAGACAGGGTTTCACCATGTTGCCCAGGCTGGTGTCAAACTCCTGAGCTCAAGCAATCCGCCTGTCTTGGCCTCTCAAAGTGCTGTGATTACAGGCATGAGCCACCGCACCTGGCCAGAACATTTTTAATCATGCAAAATAACCCAAGCTAAAATAGTCTAAGCTTATACCACAGTGTGTTCAACCATTCCTTATTGATGGTGGGCACTGACTGTTTCCAATATTTGTTTCTACTGAGTGTGTATACACATAGCAAACAATTCTGCAAAGAGATGTGGTGTTTTTCAAGGCACAGATGTGAAGCTCACAACACTGGCCACATCTTACAAGAAGGGAACAATGGACCTTCTGAGCTCCAGGATTCCTGCATCCTGGACCCTCACCTGTGCCCACCGACTCTGCCTCCCCCCAGCAACTCTGGGAGAACCCACAGTGCTCTGTCATCCGTGCAGCCAATCCTAACCCGTGTCTGTGAACACCACGACAGAGATTTGTTTCTCCTGTGTCAGGAACCGATCCTCCCTGTTTGCTTCTGTCCTCAGGGTGTAAACAGGCCCTCATTTCTGCCAACTTAACCCCCTGCCGACTCTCCTCCTCTGGCTACCGCCTTATTTCTCTGTTCCTTTTTCCAAGCCTCTCTCCTGTCCTTTCAGGAACACACTACCATTAGGGTTTGGCTCCCTTTGCTCCTCCAAAAGCGCTCATCAGTGCTCTCGGTGCTGCCAAACCTGTGCCAAGTTCCCAGGGTGCCCACAGCAGATGTCACTCTCCTGCACAAAATGCCTTCAAAAAAAATCTTGGCTTTAGGAATCCCACACCTGCCTACTCCCCCTGCCCCAGCACTGGCTCCCCTCACCTCCTTGACCTTGGAACTGGGACTCAGCAGGCTCGGTATTCAAGTTCCTCCTCCTCTCCTGCCAAGCTGCGTCCACTGTGAGGGGACATCTCAGATGCTGACCCCCTGCCCCACAGTCTCTCGACAACTCTGGGCTCATACACCTGATGCTGGCCTCGCCTCATTAGGCACCTATGGGGTCTCAACCGCTACATCCAGACAATCTCTGACCTCCTGCTGCCCCCAATGTCTGCCCTACCTCATCCACAGCCACCCTGTCCTCACCCTGAACCCCCAATGCCCTGCTCTCTCTCACATTCCACATCTAAGTCAACAGCAAACCTTGCTGTTTCTGTTTTCACGCTGCCAAGGGACGCCCACTTGGGCCATTGCACTTCACCGCTGGGCCTCATTAGGGTGGCCTGCTCTGCCCTCACCTCCCCCTCAAGACTATTTTCAACTCAGGAGTAAGAATGATCCTGCTAAACACCACATCAGGGCAAACCCTCTCAAGGCTCCTCCATGCTGGCCTCACCCCACCAGGCCTTGCTCCCTTCCCTCCCCATGGCTGCCCCACTCCTCCACCCCCATTGCTTGTACCCTAAGAGCATGTTCCCCCCAGGGCCTTTGCAGCTGTTTGCTCTGCTTGGAATGCTCCTCCCCCAGGTATCTCCTAGGCTTGTATCTTTCCTTTCTGCAAATCCACTCAGATGTCACCAGATCACCACAACTTTTCTCATCACCAACTGAACAATGCCACTCCACCGCCGAAACCACCTAACTCTCTTCCCTCCTGGATTCTTCTGTATAGCATTCCTGACCAGCCGCCATGGTAGAGACTTCACTCACTGGTTTTTCTATTGTCTGTCCCCTCACCCCCATCCCAACAAAATCTTCACTCCAAGAAGGCAGGGGGTCTTTCTTGAATCTGCTTTGATCACTGATGTATGTACTGCCAGTAACGGGATAGTATCTAGCACTACTTCTGAATGCAACATGCACCTGTGCTGAGCTACCTGGCCGGGGCTGTGCTACGTATTTCATAAATGTTTTATCACACACTTTCCACTGCGGCAGAAATTAAGTCAGATATTTACTATGCATTCAGGCCTTCAATCTCCACTCTACTCAGATTATGCACAGAAGATAATGGAATAAAGCTTCCAGAGCACCATTCTAACACCATCTATAGGCAGGGAGACCCTGACCACACTAAACCTGCTGTCAGTCTCACCAGAAGCCAAGATCACTGTTCCATTGTCTAACTGGTCTCAGGATAACATCCCATTATGAAATCAGGATGCAGGTGCAGTCATGAAGGCAGTAACCATCAATATCACATGCCTCTGGTTTAAATCAAATGCAAAAAACCATGGACTACTTGTACTATACAGAGTAGTTGCTTATTGTGTATAATCAAGATGAACAAACATGTATTTGCTGAGTCCATTTAAAAGGCAACCTCAAGCCATGCCAGGCAGCTCATGAGATTTTCTGGCGGAGCTGCCTTGAGGAGGACCCATCACCCTTCTCTGTGAGATACAGAGATGCTGCTACACTGGGGGCACAGTGTCCTATGCCTGACTGGGGGCATGTTGCTTCCAAAATTGGTACTGCCAGGCCATTTCCTTCCACTGCATTTGTGGAAACAATGTTTCATGTCATTTGATCATAGAAATTCTGATTAGTGATGAATAGGCCAGGCGAGGTGGCTCACACCTGTAATGCCAGCACTTTGGAAGGCCAAGGTTGGCGGATCACTTGCACCCAGGAGTCTAAAACCAGCCTGGGCAACACAGCAAGACCTCACCTCTACTAAAAATACAAAAAACTAGCCAGGCGTAGTGGTGCACACCTGTGGTCCTTGCTACTCGGGAGACTGAGGTGGGAGAATTGCTTGAACCTGGCAGGCGGAAGTTGCAGTGAGATTACACGACTGCACTCTAGCCTGAGTGACAGAGCGAGACCCTGTCAGAAAGGAAAGGAAGAAGGAAAAAGTAAAGGAAAGGAAAAAGGAAAGGAAAGGAAAGGAAAGGCAGGGAAAGGAAAGGAAAGGAAAACTGCTAAATTACAAGTAGTAAGGTAACAAAAACAAAAATGTAACCACCAAATAAAACACTGCGTTGACCAGAATGCAGGAGGCAGTATAGGAGGTAAGGGTTCGGGCTTTAGAGTCAGACTTGGCCCGCCCTCACTCCAGCACTCTAAAGCTGTGTGCTGCCTGATCACCTCCATAACCTCTCTGAGTCATGAGTTTCCCCCGTAAAGCAGGTGGGCAATACCAACCTGAGATGGCATTATGAGAAGAAATGAAGTCAGTTGCCCCACGACTAGCATGGAGAACTGCTATCAAAGCACAGATTAGGATTGAAGGAAGAGCTGATTCCAGCCACCCACCTTTCACAAGGACCTTAAGCTACCATCACTATGCAACAACGAGCCAAGGCTGCGGGGACAAACCTGCTGTTTGGCTAACATTGGGAGGATGATGTCAGCTATCTGTCGAGACAGTCGCTTCCACTTGTCTTCATTCTCCTTGTGGCACTGCTGCAGGACAAGAATGAACATCTCCAACACCTATAAGAGTGTGCACAATTAGAAAGTCTGCTGCCAAGAGGCGCCTTTCCACCCCCATGTGTCCATCTGTTACACTTGTCCCAGCTCAGCTGGAAGACTCTAGGATCCAAACAGGTGTGATCCCAACGAGGACAGGGGGACACTGATGCAATCCCCACTCTATGACATGAGAAATGCAGGGGAATCAGAACGAAACACAAGTTCCTCTAGGACACATGCAAGCTGCACACTTTGCTCAGGAGGACTTGCCATCATTGTTATTTGGATCGAATTTATAATATTTCACAATCAGAGAAAAGGCACAACATGAAAATCAAATGTCTATTAATCTTTGGCAAAATTCAAACACAGCCTTGACTAAACTATTCTGCAGGCGGCTCACCGCCTTTGTGGACATTCACTTCAATTCTGTGTTCTCTGCAGAGGCAGTCTATGGAACAGCATCTACTTTCCAGAAGTATACACGGTTGAACACAAGTTTATTAGTGATCATTTCTACACAGAGATATCCAGAGCTCACTGAACATGCAGCTGATGAGCTCCTCCCCAGGACACCCACCCACCCAGCCAGCTCTGCCTGCCACCACCTGCTTGCCAGTTGCTCATTTTCAGACCTCTTTATGATACATGTACTTTTGCATTGCAATTATGTGATTTAATTAGGCATTAAGTATTTAATTAAATACTACAGGGGTTAATTAAAATACAAATGAACAAAGAAAGTGCTGCTTCTTATGAGAAAAGCTATGGCTTCATAAAGATTCAAAGACAAACCGCCAAAAAGAACTGACAAAATAAGCGAGGGCTGCACAACAGTACAAGCTGAAAGAAAGAAGAAGTCATTAAAAAAGAGAGATTTCTGCACTCGGTTTTCCTCAAAATGTCTTTGAATTCTTATGCCACCTTAAGAAAACAAAACCAGAAACTAGCTCAAAGAAAAAGACCTTAGCCCTGTGTCAAAATGGTGGTAAATAAATATGCAAATAAAGTTTTTATTTCAGAGTTGAGATTTCTATCATTTTAGGTTTCTACCATTTTGACCAACACTCTCGAATGATTTTTGGTCCTCGTTTTGGAAAAGAAGGCCTCGCTATCTTGAACGATCTCGTGACTCTTAGACCAGGAGTCAGGTGAACCCCTGTGGCTGTACCCACTTTAAAGATAAACACCAGGCTGGGCGCGGTGGCTCACGCCTGTAATCCTAGCACTTTGGGAGGCCAAGGCAGGCGGATCACTTGAGGTCAGGAGTTCGAAACCAGCTTGGCCATCATGGTGAAACCCCATCTCTACTAAAAATACAAAAATTAGCTGGGCATGGTGGTGCGTGCCTGTAATCCCAGCTACTCGGGAGGTGGAGGCAGGAGAATCGCTTAAACCTGGGAGGTGGAGCTTATAGTGAGCCAAGATCATGCCCCCCCCCTCCGGCGTGGGCGGCGGAGTGAGCCTCCATCTCAAAAAAAAAAAAAAGGGGCCGGGCGCAGTGGCTCAAGCCTGTAATCCCAGCACTTTGGGAGGCTGAGATGGGCGGATCATGAGGTCAGGAGATAGAGACCATCCTGGCTAACACAGTGAAACCCCGTCTCTACTAAAAAAATACAAAAAAACTAGCCAGGCGATGTGGCGGGCGCCTGTAGTCCCAGTTACTCGGGAGGCTGAGGCAGGAGAATGGCATAAACCCAGGAGGCAGAGCTTGCAGTGAGCCGAGATCACGCCACTGTACTCCAGCCTGGGCGACAGAGCGAGACTCCGTCTCAAAAAGAAAAAAAAAAGGAAGGATAAACACCAATGCCACCTCCTGCCACCGCGCCTGTCCCCTGTCCCCACCTCCCCCTGTACCCGCCGCTGTCCCAGCATCTCCCCAGGCCTCAGAAAGCTCAAACCTGGTTCAAAGTAACACGGTTAAGAGTGAGTGTTACCACATGGCACTTCCTTCCATCTGTACGGGTCAATAAAGTATCCACGACAGTTCCAACACACATTCCTCTTACCTGATGGTACTGGATGAGTCTCAGTAACATTGATACCACCACTTCTTTTTGGGTTTCAAGCTCTTTTCCTGCATCAGCTTTGTTTGTTCCTCTTAATACAAAGAGGTCATGGACTATGGGCTGCAGAGCCGGTATGGCTGTGGGGACAAAAGGGTGCCCTCATCAAGCATTTCATGGAAATTACATTTGGAAAACTGCTCTCAACAGCTACAAAATGATATCAAGAAATAAAGAAAACCCTTACACATACTTGGTTTATGGTAAGAGGTGAATTAAGGTTATCAATCATTATACCACTGTGGAAGATCAAAGCTTTTCCTCTGAACACTGATCATTTTGTGATGGCTTCTACAAAAAGAAAAAAAACCTAGGGCTCCTGTAATTTAACACCACTTCTGAAAAAAGGTGACTCAAATTCAAAAGTCAATTTGAAAATGACAAAACTTTCCAAATAACCAAAACAGCAACATTCCTGGTCTTGAGAATAATCTATCTGATTCTCTGAAAAGACAATAAAAACTTCCACATAATACATTTAGTCAAAGCCACTGGATTATTATGCTTTTTTAAGTAAACTCACTCTCGGCCGGGCGCGGTGGCTCAAGCCTATAATCCCAGCACTTTGGGAGGCCGAGACGGGCGGATCACGAGGTCAGGAGTTCAAGACCACCCTGGCTAACACGGTGAAACCCCGTCTCTACTAAAAAATACAAAAAGCTAGCCGGGCGAGGTGGCTGGCGCCTGTAGTCCCAGCTACTCGGGAGGCTGAGGGAGGAGAATGGCGTAAACCCGGGAGGCGGAGCTTGCAGTGAGCTGAGATCCGGCCACTGCACTCCAGCCCGGGCGACAGAGCGAGACTCCGTCTCAAAAAAAAAAATAAAAAATAAGTAAACTCACTCTCTCATTAGATAGATAAGGGACTTTCCCCCAGGTCTTATTTGGTCTAAAACAGGAGTCAAAATAAATTAATTGGTCTACTACCCACATACAAAAAAAAAAATAAGAAATGCCTTTCATTGGCACACAGGTACACTCTGACCCTCAATGTCATGCGCACACAGGAACACTGATCCCTCAGTGACACGCACACACACAGAGGCACACTCTTGACCCCTCAGTGACATGCACACACAAGAACACTCACTGACCCCCAGTGACATGCACACACATACACACACGCGCGAGGCACCCTCTGACCCCTCAGTGAAGGGCACACTGCAACCCTCTTTGACACACACGCACAGACAAACACTCTGACCTCTCAGTGACACTCTCTCTCCAGCCCTGAGACATGCACACAGAGCCCTGAGACTCACTGACCCTTTGGTGGCATGCACGCATGGGTATCCTCTCTGACCCTCTCACAGATGACCAAGCTTCCCAGTGCAAAGTACTGGGTTTGGCTGCCTACTGATTTTCTGTCCAAAGACCCTCCAAGTCCAGGAAACCAAACACCTATGCCTTTAATAATCTATACTCTGGCAGTGTGAATCTGAAGCCTTTGTGAAGCCACGGCAAAGACTAACTGGCTTAGCTATGTAAAGCAAAGGCCTTGACTGAGAGGTCAGCCAAGGCCCTGCCTCGCCACACAGCATGGTTGACGCTCTTCTGCACACACGCTGAGTGGAAAAGACTCTATGTAGTAGTGCCATTCTCACATCTAGGGGTTTGCAAGGGTCTTAGGATGTGTCCTTGTCAAAGTTCAAAGGCCTACGGATTCCAGCAAAGGAGTCAGGGAGGGGTCAATAGGGCTATGCTAGAAAAAGCTCAAAGAAAGATTGACAGCTCATTGATAAAACCAGGCTAGCCCCTTCCACAGGCTGGGGGCTTGCACAGCTGGCCGTCTCCTGGAGTCCTGTCTTTATTTAAGCTCCAGCAAAATCATCAGGCAGAACAGAAAGCCCTGAACCCAAGTCAAACTGTATCTCCAATACCACCTGGATGAGAGATCAAAATTTAATTCACGGCAAGTTCGATTGAAGAATTTTTAGTGTTTCATCGCTTCTCGGCCTTTTGGCTAAGATCAGGTGAAGAACTTCTAGTGTTTCGTGTGAATGAACAGGAACTTTATACTCAGAATCTATCTGTACCTTAGGCTATCTTACTGTTTCTTGAATTTTTTTTCCCTGAGAAGATTACAAATTGCTGAGAGTAAAGAATATGCTCTCTTCTGTTTTGAAACGTCTCTAACCAGTACATTCACATACACAGACACACAGGCACATATGCAGAGCCTGAGAAGCACACGGCCGCCACTGACAAAGTCGAAAGTGGGTGTACGAAAACGAACACTGCCAAGCACATCGTGACACCGAAGACGACAGTGAAAGATGTGTCCCATTACCGTGTGTCACAGCCTTCCTTCCACTGGCCATGATGCCATCACAGAGCTGAATGATTTTAGGAATTCCAATGATCTGTTTTGAATGATAGCGTTCATAAGATAGTAATACCAAGAAGAAAAAGATGTTTGGAATGATTGCTTCTGATTCCCTAGAAACAAAAACATCCATTTAGACCTTTCTTTTAAAATTAAGATACATATCAATATAAGCAACATAAAATAATTCATGAGGGCACATTAAGCTAACAGGTGTCAGTGATCTACTCTAACCCCATCCCTGATACAGTGCATCCCATCTGTGCCCTTGTGCAGAGCTGGGACAGGTGTAAAGGTTCAGAGGGAGCAGGTAGAAGGCACCTGACGGCACAAAGGCACAGCAGCTACAATCTTCCTAGCTCTCCTCTGCCCCTTTGCTCTTGTAGAAACTGAAACTCAAAAGAGAAAAAGTAATTTGCCCCAAAACACAGTGGAGGTGTCAGGTGATTAGAACAAACACTATGTTTCCAGACCCAAGGGAATCTGGGAACACTTTCCTTCTGCACTAAGTTTTCCTAACTACGGTATTTATTAAGTATTTCAGGTACTAAAGAATTTTAACTTTCAATAATTATAAACCTGTGATGGACTAGCAAGAAGTATTAAAACCTCAACATCTAGCAAGAAAAAGCTGCAGAGAATACAAGTGCATAATAATTACTAAAGACAACCTTATATAAAAACTGATTTTTCTAAGAAGATTTAAAAACTAGTGCTCCACCATGAGATTTCATTTCGCCATCTGTCAACATAATTAAATGCTTTGAAATGTGCAATGAAAACTGACAACATATGGAATTTTCAGATATATAACTACTTCCAAACAAGTCTTGAGATATACATTAATTTTTAAGAGAAGCAAAAATGCACAGCATGTTAATCAGATTTCCATTTAAAGAAAACAGCAAAAATGCCTAACAGTAGTTTAAACATTCATCTTAATAACCTAAATTACATGTAAGTACACAGAAGGAGAAAAAAATCTAAAATAACAAAATGCTATTACCTGAACTGGCCCACTTCAATGTATTCGAACTGTTTCAATACAAAGCCAATAAACACCTACGGGAAGGAAAGTAAAATTTTACATCAATACTAGGATTAAAATGTAAAAACCAGGTTTCTTTTCCTCCTGCTTATCTGCAAAAATGTTAAATAAATTTCTTGACAGCTGATAATTTTTTTTTTTTTTTTTTTTTGTGACGGAGTCTCGCTCTGTGGCCCGGGCTGGAGTGCAGTGGCCGGATCTCAGCTCACTGCAAGCTCCGCCTCCCGGGTTCACACCATTCTCCTGCCTCAGCCTCCCGAGTAGCTGGGACTACAGGCGCCCGCCACCTCGCCCGGCTAGTTTTTTGTATTTTTTAGTAGAGACGGGGTTTCACCATGTTAGCCAGGATGGTCTCGATCTCCTGACCTCGTGATCCGCCCGTCTCGGCCTCCCTATAAGCATAACTCTATTCTGAAATCAGCCTAGATAACTGTAGAACACATCCAGGAATCCCCTCAACAACTTTACTACACACTGAGGTGAAACCTCATTGGGAAAACAAATCATCAATTCCAAGAGACATCAGACAATACCCAAAAGTACACCTTGGGGACTCATCTGTTCCCATGAATGGCAGACAGGGTAGCAGATTCCCTGAAACTGGTTTGGTAATAAGATCCCCAAGGGAGTCGATCTTCCTCCTCCCACCATCTCAGAGGCAACACGCAGGGGCTGCACGGGAGCCAGCTTTGTGTCACACTGGTATTCCACACAGCTGTCAGTTTTCCCAACCTGATGAGGAGCTTCCACTGATAAAGCACGGAGCACGTGGCCCGGCTTTCTCAGAGCCTCTGCGCGGAATGCAAACATACAGCAGGTGCTCGGTAAATCATTATCAGCATAGAGTTCAATGGCTTGTCTGTTCTAGTTCTATTCTTGTTCATAAAACTGTCACTGTATTAAATCTTAAGAACTGGGAGAAGGGATCGGTTGATGAAAGGCAATCGGAACAAACATGAAACCAGAGCGCTCACAGCAGGAATGACCTCACGCCACCACAAAGGGGAAGCTGGACATGAGCCTCGCGGGCAGGGGCACCGGGACCCAGAAGAAAGCACAGGCCAAAGATGAATCCCACACGCCTGCAGGGCCGTGGGCAGCACGGGGGAGCCTCGAGGCTGTCCTCCCTCAACATGGAAGTATCACATGGAGATTGTAGACAAATATAATAAAGCAACAAAGAGTATTCTACATTGAAGAAAAAGCTCCAGTAGAACGACTAAAGAAAGAATTTGATAAAACATTCAAGTCCACCTACTTTATGTTAGAGTGGGGAGTTGCCTTTTTTCCCTACTAAAGGCAGGCTCAAGGAGACCATAGTCTGTAACTACCACATGAGAAAATCAGTTCCTACCCATGATGAGTCAGAACCACAGGTTGTGATTATTATTTTGAGACACAGTCTCACTCTGTCTCGCCCAGGCTGGAGGACAGTGGCACAATCTCAGCTGACTGCAACCTCTGTCTCCCAGGTTCAAGTGATTCTCCTGCCTCAGCCTCCCAAGTAACTGGGATTACAGGCACCCGCCACCACACCCAGCTAATATTTTTGTACTTTTAGTAAAGATGGGGTTTCATCATGTTGGCCAGGCTGTTCTCAAACTCCTGAGCTCAAATGATTTACCTGCCTCGGCCTCTCAAAGTGCTGGGATTACAGGCATGAGCCACTGTGCCCGGCCAGAACTAGAAATTATGATTATTACTATTATTTTAGAGACAGGCCTTGCCATGTTGCACAGGCTGGACTCAAACTCCTGGACTCAAGTGATCCTCCCGCCTCAGCCTCCTCAGTAACTGGGACTACAGAGGTGTGCCACCATGCCCAGTTAGAACTGGGAAATTCTGAAGAAAAGGTAGACTGCAGTCTTTGTTCTCACTAGAATGGAACAAATCAGGGTTCTGGCTTCCCTTGGGGTACCCCGCCCCATTGAGAGCCTGTTCCTCTCAGCCCCTGCTTGCCCATAGCCATAGACCAGGGCTTCTCCCCAGGCAGCCTCCTAGTGTCAAAGGAAACAAAAAGAAGTTCCCAATGCATGTTTCCTGAGGAGAGCAATGACCCATTGAGACGGATTTTCTTCAGATGGGTTTTGTGAACGAAGGTTCAAAGCATCAGACCAAGGCAAAGCCCACCCCTTGGCGCCTCTTTCATTAAAAGCAGACCCCAGGCCCGGCGCGGCAGCTCACGCCTGGAATCCCAGCACTTTGGGAGGCCAAGGCAGGTGGATCATGAGGTCAGGAGATCAAGACCATCCTGACTAACATGGTGAAACCCGTTCTCTACAAAAAATAAGCCAAGCGAAGTGGTGGGCGCCTGTAGTCCCAGCCACTTGGGAGGCTGAGGCAGGAGAATGGCGTGAACCCGGGAGGTGGGGGTTGCAGTGAGCCGAGATGGCACCACTGCACTCCAGCCTGGGTGACAGAGGAAGACTCCATCTCAAAAACAAAAAGACAAAACAAAAAAAAAGCAAACCCCACCCCAACACCCATGGTGGGAAATCAGTGTTGACCGCGTGCCCTCAGTTCTCCTAGGGAAACAGACCCTTTCAGATGAGTAACAGTACTCACAGGATTAACAGATTTATGTCTAGAAGGAAAGAGAGAAGTGTAATATTTCTATCTCAAAAATATTCCTACCCCACATAAGGAAGTAGCCCAAGATCATGGCTCAAAAATGACAGTTAAATTTTGACGATGAAAAGACAGTGATTTAACTGGCACGAATCTTGAGGAAACCGTGCATGATGAAGGGACATGACTAGCCAGAATCTGGTGCCCACAGCAACTGCAGGAGGAAGGCAAAGCAGCCAACAGGGGAAGAGTGCAAATGCTTGTGCAGAGCCACACAGCCCTCACGTGGACTCTAGGAGCATGGGTCTCAGTTACTGTCCAGCTAAATTCCATTCCTTTTTAAAGAGGTAAGCTAACTTGTTAGATAGCCTGAAACTGCAGATGATCAATTATAGTAATAATTGATAATCCATTTAAACTAACTCTCTAGATTTTGCAAAAATACTCCCCAAACAATAAATCTTAATTATATCTCACAATTTAAATTCAAACTTATTTTGGAGGAGAGGCGAGTGGATGGGACAAACCTTTGGAAATCCCTAACAGCCAACCCCAGGTTAGCCTTGAGTCCAGGGAGCTGGGGCAAGGATGCCGACTTGCTGAGGCTGGCTATGCCCCGGGCCTTGTACTAGCTAAGTGCGTGAAAAACATAAGCAGCAGCAATTGATGGGGGGTGGGGAAACACAGTTCACATTTCTTTAAAGTAGATTTCCATGTCTTTTAGGTTAATTTGTACTAAATTAGGAACAGGTATGATGGATGAAAGATTAAAAGCGACAAACCTGATCTGAATCCAGAAGACAGTAATTAACCCGTAACTGAACCAGCTGCGCCAGCAAATCTAAAACCTGCTTCTGTAACTGCACAGATGTTGTTGTCGTGTACTGTTTTAAAGCTTTTATAACAAGAGGTTCAAACAAACGAATGTGATTATGAATAGCATTCTATAAAAAAAAAAAGAAAGAAAGAAAGAATCCATAAGTGAGCCTTCAACCAAAACCTTTCAGCAAAATACCTGGAAAGTCTCAGCTCCAGTTTCATCTCTAGCACTGACACGCCTGAGTTCACATGCCACAAACGGCACCATTTACCTTATCTGCACGGTTCTTTGTGACACTTGTGAGGTTTGTCTTCAACTGGGTAGACACTTTCTGGAGGACATCAAACCATCTGCCAAATGGGAATAGAAGGGAAGCGGACAATGAGAATATCTTTAAATAATCTTCTCTGCACTCAGATATACTCCTGTTCAAACCAATTTCATATTCACACGATCAGAACATGTCAGACTGAGAAACAACTTGAAAGGCCACTCAGTGTGGCAGCATCACCCTCTCGAGATAATGACACCCTATTTAGAGTTTACAGCTGCCTGACAGCCATCAAGTCTCGTCACCTGTAGAAGGCTACTCAAGTCTGAGCTTTTTACTGCTACAGGAAACTGACTACTCAGCCCAGTCTTAAGTGAGACTTGAGAGAAAGGTGAAGGTCATTTAAAAGATCAGTAATTTAGAAGAAATCACATGATTTTTTTTGGAGGACAAGCCTTGAAAATATTTACATCAATGATATCCTTTCTAAGAAACATATATGGAATTAACCCAAACATGCATACACTCACATGCTTATTAATACCCCAAATGGTTACAGAAAGCATTGAAACAGACTTACTCCTGAAACTGGAATATACAGCAAGCACATCACTAACACATAGCCTGGAACATGGGTCTTTCTTTTCCTTGACTCCTGACTCTAGTGTTTCAATTGTAGCTATTTAATCGTTACATTTATAAAAGGAAAAACAAGGAATTCTATTATTGCTACTATACAGATTAGTAACTCAAATACCTGTTGATACTTATGGCAATTTAAGAAGTCGTGTATTCCAGGCATTAAAGACACAAACATAAATTTAAGTAAAAAGAGATTTCTAGTTATAAACTTGATAAAACACAAGGTAATATATCCAAGACGCTTCTATGACCTTCACACCTCTGAATACCAGCACTACGGTGCTGCAGTGAAGCTGTTCTTTCATCCTTGTTACAGGCCTGAAAAGTGCCACCAACACATGCCACACCACTCTACAGGGCCTGTGCTTTGAACGGGTGGGGACATTATGAACTGCATTCTGGTTTGCTGACACACTGGCAATGAAAGCTGGCTGCTTCTCAGCCCACTCGGTGTTCCTCCTCCTCTACCCCCACCTCTGAGATGTGTAAGTCCCAAGCCCATCTCACTCACTGGCCACACACTTCTTGAAAGGCCGGGCTATGCCTTAAATCATCTTTGCATCAACCATATTTCCTAGAGTTCTTTGAATACAGCAGACTATTAGAAGATGTTGGCTAACATTTTTCGTTCTTATTCTTTTACAAAGTATTTCCTGCTTGCTCTTTTGTGCTTCCACCAATGACAGCATTCTTGCCACAACTGTTACCCCGAGGTGTCGTGCTCCTGCTCCGCCTGCACCATGTTCCTCAGGCTGGCGTCAGCGAGGGCCTGGGTGAAGTGGGTGTACGGGGCCATGAAGCAGTAGTGGTACAAGCCTGGCCTCACACTGGAGGAGCCAAGGCGCTGGGCTCGGCCTTGTGACTTGCTGGGGTTGGAAGATAAGCCGTCAAACTGGGAGGCCAAGTTTGTCCCAAAGAGAGTCTTCAACAACTATGGTGAAAAAATTGAAGCACAAACAACGTGGCATGAACAACACTTTAAGAATCTCCCACACAAATATCAAATCCATCTGTAAATAACTGGATACATTAGCAAAGATTCACAATGTGAAATTCTTCCTGTGAATCACTATTGTGACCTCGGCGAGATGTTGTATGAAGTGCTTAAATAAGAGTTTTGGGTTTCCTTGCGATTCTAAATGAGACTGAGCATGCTAAACAAAAACCCCGAGGGACTGGAAGTTAACCAGTGAGGCTGCAGGGGAGCTTCTGATGTCCTTTGTTCTCCACAGTGACAGACCTCGTCCTCCTGGGGAATGACGGGAAGGTCGGCCTCTTGGCTCAATCATGGAATGAGCCGAAAAGTGCTATGCTGGACCCCACAATCCTCCCAGCTGATTACGCCACCAGCACCTGCTTCTTAAGGAGCAGCAGCATTTTGTCGTCATACCCGAAAGTCTTAACAGAATAGGAAAAGAATGAAGCTCTTACTTGTTGAACACAAACAGTTGCCATCATTGGTTCTCGACTAAAGCAGGATTTCAGGTATCCTAGGATCTCCTCAACACACTGTGGAAAGAACAGTGAGACGGTAAGTGACTCAGAGATGACCCATTATTGTACGAATCCTAGACAGAAATCAAAGGTACAAGATAACTTCCATTTAAATAGCGTAAATAGTAGAGGAAGATCAGAGGAAAGGTTTCCATTTCTTATTTGAACAGAGTCAGTAAGTCTTGAAATCCAAGTTATATACATTACAACCATTCTTTCATATATCTACGTATCTGTTCATTCACTCATTAATTCATTAAACTGTTATCAAATACCTATTGTCTACTAGGTATCCAGTCCTGTTCTCAGGGCAGGAATTCAGAAGTGTGCAAAGCAGCTAAGAGCCCTGCATCTGTAGAGCCCCTGAATATGTTCAGTGAACACAACTATGATACAGCAATGTGTGATTTACCACAAATCAGTCCTAGAATTATCTTATAGTGATATGCAAAAATGACCAAACAACTACCTTAACGTTACTATTCTCACAAGCATTTTTATCAACATCTATAACAAGATATACAGTACCCAATGTCCTTTACAAGAATCAAGAAGGGGCAGGGAGCAGTGGTTCATGCCTGTAATCCCAGCATTTTGGGAGGTCGAGGCAGGTGGATCACTTGAGGTCAGGAGTTCAAGACCAACCTGACCAATATAGTGAAACCCCATCTCTACTAAAAATACAAAATTAGTCAGGCGTGGTGGTGCACACCTGTAATCCCAGCTACTTGGGAGGCTGAGGCAGGAGAATCGCTTGAACCAGGGAGGCAGAGGTTGCAGTGAGCCGAGATGGCACCATTGCCCTGGAGTTGTTACCTAGGCAACAAGAGTGAAAGTCCGTCTCAAAAAAAAGAAGAAAGAAGAAGATGCTAACTCAAAGAGTGCCACCAATCTAGGCATTCAGAATGCACAGCCTGTTTCACCACTGCCTGGCTAATCATGAACCGGTTTCCATCAGCTAGACTGAAAATGCCTGTCTCTCCACTTGTTCGACAAAACATCCTCTACTAATAAGCAATAGATTCTTGTTGGTTTCAAATATTCAAGGGCCACACATTTTTAAAATTCTGATTTACTCAAATTATATTCTAAATGTTTAAGGTTGTTCTTGTCAGAATTGAATTTGTCACGTGTCACTTTTTGTTTTTACTAGCTCCCAGCAGATATCTAATACATGCTTACTGAAAAAATTACAAACAGAGCCTGTGAATCACTATTTGGCTAACAAAGAACTTTAACAAATATGTATGGAATGCTTTGTGTGCAGCAGAAACTGAAGCCCTGGAAAAGGTGAGAAAGCATGCTGTTTCTGGCCTTTCAAGAGCTCCCCAAGTACCAGGGAACCAGGGCTCTGCTACAAATACTAATATCCAACATAACAGAGCGAGACTTCCAGTACTGAGCACAATGAGAGTGAGGGACTGGGTTTACCCTTCTGTCTGAAATAAACAAAGCCAACCAAAAAACAAAACAGACAAAACCCAGAGTCCTCAAGACACTGGACATCAGCCGTGAAGGACAGTGATCCCTGGGAGACGAGAGACAAAGTGAGCCCCACAGCTGCCCCACCTCATTGCTTTGAGAGAGTTCCTAGGCTGTGGCATAAGGAGGAGGCATAGGCAACCCTCTGAATTGAAGAGGTGCTGAGAATATAAGGAGACCAAGACAGCCACAGTTTATAGGACAGAGCACCAGAGAAGAGAGAACAAGACAGGGAGAGCCTTGGAGATCTGGGGAAAGTCCCCCTCGTGTATTCAGCAGAACTGTGTATGTGAGAAAACTCCCTGAGGCCACAGAGGGAAGCATCGGAAAGGATCAGAGGGAGCGGCGCTCGGCGCTCACACAGGGCCAGAAACAGTCACTGTTCTCAGCAAGCAGGTTGGAAAACCCGAACTTTCTGGTTCATTAGGTAGAGTACTCAATATAAAGCAAGACCCAAAAGAGTAAACCATCTACATGTAACTCAACTAACCTCAGAGCAAAACTCAAGAAGATATATGGGAACATAAAAATGTCTAGCATCCAGCAAAGTAAAATTCACAAGATTGGGCATCCAACCAAAAATTGGCAGCCATGCAAAGAGGCAGGAAAGCACAATCCACAACAAGGAGTATCAATCGACCAATCAAAAACACCGAGAACTGGGAAGTTATTAGAAGATCTTAGAACTAGCAGAGAAAGACATTAAAACAGTTATTACAACTGTGTTCACAAAGCTAAGTAGAGACACAGGGAGAAATTTTTAAAAGACCTAAATCAAACTTATAGAGATAAAAACACAATTAGTGATATACACTGAACAGGTGCCAGACGAGGTAGCTCAGGCCTATAATCCCAGCACTTTGGGAGGCTGAGGCGGACGAATCACCTGAGATCAGGAGTTCAAGGCCAGTCTGGCCAACATGGTGAAACCCCATCTCTAAAAAAAAAAAAAAAATTACAGGAGGTGGTTCACGCCTGTAATCCCAGCACTTTGGGAGACCGAGGCGGACGAATCACCTGAGATCAGGAGTTCAAGACCAGCCTAGCCAACATGGTGAAACCCCGTCTCTACCAAAATACAAAAATTAACCGGGTGTGATGGTGGGTGCCTGTAATCCCAGCTACTCAGGAGGCTGAGGCGGGAGAATCACTTGGACTCCAGAGGCGGAGGTTGCTGTGAGCCGAGATCGTGCCACTGCCCTCCAACCTGGGTAGCTGAGTGAGACTCCATCTCAAAAAACAAAAAAAAAAGAAGGAATCTTGCCCTGTTGTTCAGGCTGGAGTGCAATGGCACAATCTCGGCTCACTGTAACCTCCGCCTTCTGGTTCAAGCGATTCTCTGGCCTCAGCCTACCGAGTAGCTGGAACCACAGGCACCTGCCACCACGCCCTGCTAATTTTTTTGAGACTTTGTCTTAAAAAAAAAAAAAAAAAAAGCTTGGAACAGAGGTGAATGTGCAATAGCTACCCTTGCCCCTCCAGAGGCCACAGTCTGTAACCCCGTAAGACCCAAGAACACCAGAAGTAAGTGAGCAAAAGGATTAATTTTGGCGGGAATCAGGGCAGCAGTAGCACTAGTGGCACCCTAGGGTGGCTCTGCTTACTACACGAGTCAACCATGAAGAACTTGACTCAAACCCTAGAATCCTTAGCCACCAACACAGGCCAGGCCTTAAAGGGAATTCAAGAATTCAAGAATTTCTAGACTCTTTGGTGAGCGGATCACGAGGTCAGGAGACTGAGACCATCCTGGCTAACACAGTGAAATCCCGTCTCCACTAAAAATACAAAAAATTAGCCGGGCGTGGTGGCGGGCGCCTGTAGTCCCAGCTACTCGGGAGACTGAGGCAGGAGAATGGCATGAACCCGGGAGGCAGAGCTTGCAGTGTGCCGAGATCGTGCCACTGCACTCCAGCCTGGGCGACAGAGCGACACTACGTCTCAAAAAAAAAAAGTTTAAGGTGCTGTCTAACACCACCAGCTCACCCTTGAATTCTTTCCCAGGTGAAGTCAAGAACTCTCCTGGGCTAAGCCCCAATTTTGGGGATCACCTGCCCTGCATCAGCTTTGCTATGCTGAGGCTGATCTTGAATTCCTGGGCTCAAGTGATCCTCCTGCCTCAGCTTCCCAAAGTGCTGGGATTACAGACATGAGCCACTGCACCCAGCCTGAGAAGGAGTGATTATTCTTTAACTAAGAGCATATTAGACAAGGAGACAAAGACAGACAGATAGGAAATATGTGCAAGGTCATAAACCAGCAAGGATTTAATGATTAGATATTAGATATGCAAATTAGTAGAGAAAAGGCTAGAAACCCAATAGCAAAAAGAAGGACAAAAGATATGCAGAGCCAGTTCACAGACGAGGGAATCCCAATGGCTGACAAGGGCACAAAGAGCGGCTCAAACTCTCCAGCCATCAGAGAACCCAGGGGAACATGAGGTACCACTTTAAATTCATCAGATCAGCAAGCCATTAAAAAGTTGGATGGTACCAAGTCCTGAGAGAACCAGAAGCCTCCAGGTCGAGTGTCAACTCTCACGGCCACTCAGGGGAGCATCTGTGGTACTTTGTGAAGTCATGAGTGCATGTACTCTATCCTGGAAATCCCACTCCAAGGGGAATTCTCCCACCGTCCATAACGGGACAGCAGGAAGATGTTAACTGCAGTGATGCCTGTGATGGCAGGCTTGAGGCCAGTTTGAGTGTGCAACACTGTGGAGGTGAGGTGGATCGTAAAGGTGCTAGACACTCAACATGGTATAACACGCATGTAGCTTGTAGAAACAACAAACAAGATGCATGTGGAAAACAGCATCGAGAGTGAAAATGTAAACATGTAAATAACAGAACTGAATTTCCTGCATGACATCATGCGTGTAAATTACAAACACATCCACATAGGAGACAGTGCCATGCATGGTACAGAGCCAGGCAGGCTTCAAGGATGCTGACTGAGCATGCTGACATGGGATCTGATGGATGGCAGGGGAGAGAAAGGAAGCTGGGAAGTGAAAGAGGGAAAGTGAATTAACATAATTCGAGGTGGGGGAGGGGGGAGGGA
>NW_012114522.1:228568-238548 GCF_000951035.1 Colobus angolensis palliatus | reverse complement strand
GGTGAAACCCCATCTCTAATAAAAATACAAAAATTAGCTAGGTGTGGTGGCACGTGCCTATAGTCCCAGCTACTTGGGAGGCTGAGGCAGAACAATCGCTTGAGCCTGGGAGGTGGAGGTTGCAGTGAGCCGAGATCACACCACTAAACTCCAGCATGGGCAACAGAGTGAGACTGTTTTAAAAAAAAAAAAAAAAATACGCTGGACAGGATTAACAACAGATTAACAGATAAACAACACATTAGACAGAAGAAACGATTAGAGAACTTGCAAACACAATAATAGAAACTATACAAAACAGAAAACACATAAAACACTGAAAAGAGCATCAATAAGCTATGGGAGAACACTAAGCAATCACTCAGGAAATCACAGCCCCTTTAAGAGAGGAAACAAAGGAGGGGAACAGGGCAGAAAAAAATCTTTGGAGAAATAATGCCCTAAAATTTTCCAAACTTTAAAAATACTATGAAGCCACAGACCCAAGCTCAATAAACCCAGACACAAGAAACACAAGATATAAAAAAACTATATCAGGGCACATCATTACCAAATCACCCCAAACAGACAGTATAAAGACTGTCACCCACGCTGGAGTGCAGACCACGGTTGTCTGCAGCCTCAACCTCCCGGGCTCAGGCAATCCTCCCACCTCAGCCCCGAGTAGCTGGGACCACAGACGCATGCCACTGCGGCCAACTATTTTTGTTTTTGTTTTTGTTTTTGTTTTTGTAGAGACAGTTTCCCGATTTGCTGATAAAGTCTTAAACCAGACAAAACATATAAAATGGAACAGTAAGGAGTTACATGAAAAACCGTGTATAATATAATGCAAAAAGAAATCTCCAACACGTAATACATTTCAAATACGTATAAAAATAAGTATGGAATAAATAAGGATTAGAAGACAAGAAAAACAAAACATTACCTGTAAAGAATGTGGAATTATTATTTTTTATTCCTAGTGTTGCTATTTAGAAAAAGAAAATGATTCTATTTTAATTCTAAGGTCTCTGTGCCTTTAAATCCTGGAACAAGGTAAACTCACAGAAGTCTGAAGAAAACTTGCTCATACCCGACACCACATCAAGCTCACCTCTCCAGCTACACTTGTGCTCAGACCCCAACATCCAGCCCCGCACACATCCAGAGGCCTACACATGTCGGTGCAGGGGCTCTGATGCCTTCACCTAAGCAAGGTCACAGATAAGGCTCAGCAGTTTATATACCTCAAGGCTGGCCTGACCATCTGAGCATCTGCATATCTTTCCAGCTGCCTCAGAACTGCTGTGTGGCAGAAGAGATCTCAAACCTTGCTATGCTGTGAGTCAGTGAGGGAGATTCCTCAAAACAGTCAAGGGCCAAGTGCAAAGAAGAACCTGTGAAAGCTTCTACCCTACACATCCTCCTCTAAAAGACCACAGATAAAAACTCAACAATTAAGCAGGTGAGGCTTCCAAAGTACAAACAAAAGGATATACAAGAAAGGTAAAATGGGCCTCCGTCATGAAACAGCAAAAAAGATGAACTTAGAAAAACAAAAAAGGAGAGGTGAGTAAATCTACCTTTAACTGTAAAGACACAGGCCAGAGAATAAGATGCTTAATTCTCCAGTTATTCTTATGCCAAATGTAAAAATTTTCAGAGATGAGCTTATTATCTATCTGTACCTTTAAACATATACACACACACACAACCATGTGGCTAATTCAGGAATATAAAGATCAACTAACATCAATCTTCACTAAATTGTGACTTGTTAATCATTTACTTTAATTATTTAGATAAGGCAGCATTTGATACATTCACTGACTGTAGTTGAAAAACAGCCATTTCTATATATGACAGTCATAATAATAATGTTAAAAAAAAACCCACACACAAAAAAGAAAATCTTATTATTTAAAGAATCTCATTTAGATGATTTTTATTTCAGTATATCTCACATTCAAATTTAAAACATGTAATATTTTCCACTTTGCTACAATATGTTACACATGGAGACTACGGGCCACTAAAGACTTCTTATTAAGCACAGTGGTTTAGGGCAAAGAGAGGGAGATCTGAAAATCTGGCTGGGGGCAGTTGCTGAAGCCTGTAATCCCAGCACTCTGGGAGGCTGAGGTGGGTGGATCACGAGGTCAGGAGTTCGAGACTAGCCCAGCCAATGTGGTGAAACCCCCATTTCCACTAAAAATACAAAAAATTAGGCAGGCATGGTGGCGGGTGCCTGTAATCCCAGCTGCTCTGGAGGCTGAGGCAGGAGAATCACTTGAATCCAGGAGGTAAAGGTTGCAGTGGGCGGAGATTGTGCCAGATCATGAGTGAACTCCCATTCACAATTGCTACTAAGAGAATAAAATACCTGGGAATACAACTTATAAGAGATATGAAGGACCTCTTCAAGGAGAACTACAAACCACTGCTCAAGGAAATAAGAGAGGACACAAACAAATGGAAAAACATTCCATGTTCATGGATAGGAAGAATCAATATTGTGAAAATGGCTTTACTACCCAAAGTAATTTATAGATTCAATGCTATCCCCATCAAGCTACCACTGACTTTCTTCACAGAATTAGAAAAAACTACTTTAAACTTCATATGGAACCAAAAAAGAGCCTGCATAGCCAAGACAATCCTGGGCAAGAAGAACAAAGCCGGAGGCATCACGCTACCTGACTTCAAACTATACTACAAGGCTACAGTAACCAAAACAGTATGTTACCAAAACAGATATATAGACCAATGGAACAGAACAGAGGCCTCAGAAATAACACCACACATCTACCAGCATCTGATCTTTGACAAACCTGACACACATAAGCAATGGGGAAAAGATTCCCTATTTAATAAATAGTGTTGGGAAAACTGGCTAGCCACATGCTGAAAACTGAAACTGGACCCCTTCCTTACACCTTATACAAAAATCAACTCAAGATGGATCAAAGACTTAAACATAAGACCTAGGACCATAAAAATCCTAGAAGAAAACCTGGGCAATAACATTCAGGACATAGGCATGGGCAAAGACTTAATGTCTAAAACACCAAAAGCAATGGCAACAAAAGCCAAAATTGACAAATGGGATCTAATTAAACTAAAGAGCTTCTGCACAGCAAAAGAAACTATCATTAGAGTGAACAGGCAACTCACAGAATGGCAGAAAAATTTTGCAGTCTATCCATCTGACAATGGGCTAATATCCAGAATCTACAAAGAACTTAAACAAATTTACAAAAAAAAAAGCAAACAACCCCATCTAAAAATGGACAAAGGATATGAACAGACACTTCTCAAAAGAAGACACTTATGCAGTCAACAGACATATGAATAAATGCTCATCATCAATGTTCATTACAGAAATGCAAATCAAAATCACAATGAGATACCATCTCACACCAGCTAGAATGGCGATCATTAAAAATTAATGAAACAACAGATGCTGGAGAGGTTGTGGAAAAATAGGAACATTTTTATACTGTTGGTGGGAGTGTAAATTAGTTCAACCATTGTGGAAGACAGTGTGGCAATTCCTCAAAGATCTAGAAACTAGAAATACCATTTGACCCAGCAATCCCATTACTGGGCATATGCCCAAAGGATTATAAATCATTCTACGATAAAGACAAATGCACACATATGTTTATTGTGGCATTAGTCACAACAGCAAAGACTTGGAACCAACCCAAATGTCCATCAATGATAGACTGGATTAAGAAAATGTGGCACATAACACCATGGAATACTATACAGCCATAAAAAAGGATGAGTTCATGTCCTTTGCAGGGACACGGATGAAGCTGGAAACCATCACTCTCAGCAAACTATCACAAGATCAGAAAACCAAACACTGCATGTTGTCACTCACAAGTGGGAGCTGAACAATGAGAGCACATGGACACAGGGAGGGGAACATCATCACATACCGGGGCCCGTCGGGGGTGAGGGGACTAGGGAAGGGATAACATTAGGAGAAACACCTAATGTAGGTGACAGGTTGATGGGTGCAGCAAACCATCATGGCACATGTATACCTATATAACAAAACTGCACGTTCTGCACATGTAACCCAGAACTTAAAGTATAATAAAAATAAACAAATAAATAAAAATAAAACCAAAGTTAGCCACCAAAAAAGAAAAAGAAAAAAGAAAATCTTTGAGACTTAACTTAGGCTCTGCCACTGACTTATCTGGCCCCGAGAATGTCACACCTTTCAGCTTCGAGTTATGGTGTCAAATGGGCTAATATGGTTCCACCACAGTGTGGATGTAAGATAAATGAGACACTAAAACTCATTTTTAACAAGAACATCTCTTCATTCAACAAATGTTCACTAAATTCCACAATCTTCCAGGCACTGCTATAGGCACTGAAAAGACAAGTAAGTAAAATAAATAAATAGTATGTTTTGTGAAAGTTGCAGATACAGGTATAAAATCACTTTGTCAGACCCAGACAAAATTGAACTAGGAAGGCACAAAGGGAGATGGGGTTCATGCTTATGTGCCCCAGGTTAGAGCTGTTTCCAAAGACTTTCCAACAACCCTAGAAGAAATCCCTCCCATACATCCTTTACACATCTGCTGTGCATGGCTTGCGTGTTCCACGTGAATACATGTTTCTATGACCAGATTTATCACTAGCCATTCTGGAGGACTGCAGCAATTCAGTTAAAATACTCTCAACTCAACACCTGCCCGGCACCTACAATTCCACCAGTGAATGACGACAACTCTGGCTTTCAGCCTCTGGAGCCAAAGAACTCTGCTTCCAGGGAGCTTATATGATTCTCTCCCTTTCTGACAATAAGAGCTTCCCCTTACCCTTCCTTCACCAGAGGCACTGGCAGCCGGACATGCCATGCATCCCCGATTATAATCCTCATTTCTCATTCCCAAACTGACTCCATGTATTTGGACATTTCTCTAAAGTCTTTATTTATTTATTTAAAGGTTGACTGTTAGATGATGCTATGGGTCAAAGAGAAAAATGAAAAGGAAAAGAGAGTACAGAGAGAAGCAAGTTTTGAAAGGATGGCCAGGAAAGTCTCACCGAGCAGGTGACATTACTGAAGTCTCAACAAGTTTTACTCTGAGGGAACAATGGAGTATCAACACAGCAGGACACTAACAGACATTAAAAATGACAACTGCGCACACTAAACAGATATATGGGAAAAACATGAGGAATAACAGAGAAGAAGCACTAACATATGTAACGATTAAAACTAGGTAACCTTGTGTGCATGTCCAGATAAAAAGATTCAAAGACATAAGAACAAATGAAGTGCATTAGACATACTGCATTTCACGTGAAGACACACATTTGGTGGGGGGAGGCATCTGTCACTTCTTTTACAATGCATTATAAAGTAAGATGTACTGGTAAATGGAGAGATGGCTATATACATAGAAAGGAAACCTAGCCAAACGCAAACAACTGCAGAAGCTGGGTTGTGCGTACATAATAGAGTGTTTACCACAGCATTCTAACGTTCCTATAGTTTTGAACATTTTCGCTATCAACTAGGGGTGCGGCAGGGGAAATTCCTGGACACAAAACTAAAGAATATAACTGTCAACCCCAGCTCTGTTACTTCCTCAGGCACAAAAGAGCAAGTCATACCTCCCGCCCCGCCCCCTCATCTGTCTGTTTTGCCCCTTTCCACTTGAAAAGGTCAAATTAAGAAACAAAGGATTCTATAAGCACATTTTTAAACCCACTAATTTTCTAAACTAAACTGGGTCTAAGCTAATAGGTGATAACAGACAAAAATAGAATACAAATAGAACCTTCCCCCCAAACTTCATGGCTAAGGCAGAGTCAGACTCGGGTCCTGTGATGCAAGTCCGTGGCGCAGGGAGGAGTCTCCCCGAGGCACCCTGGAGAACCGGACTCCATCCTAGACGAACTCAGCCCAGAGGACGCACGTCAAAACAAGACACAAACCTTCCCAATGTCCTGCAGTGTGGCCAGCTCTAGAATCTGAGAGAGAACGTCCAAGGCTGAGCGGAGAAACCCTCCAAATTTTTCCGTGCTGTTCTGAAGATCCAAGGTGACCTAGAGAAGGTGAAGGAGAGAACACATGGTTACTGGCCCTGTCAAGATCTCGTAAAGTACAACCAAAGATACAAACATTAACGGCTGCGGCAGATGCCTCCACTGTGCAGTGCTGTACATTGACCTCGTAGGGTATGTCTGCATGTTTGTTGTCAGCACTGGGAAAATATCTTGGAAAGAAATTCCTTTCAGATAGCTATACAAAAACTACTCTTTCAAAGGCATCTTTCAGGTTACATTGGCACTACTGAAAGATGTAATTCCTACCTTTCTTTCATAATGAGAAAAAAAGGGTTAAATGTCCATCATAATCAGTATCTGGTATGTGGTATATCAAAAAACAGAAAATACAAAGTCCTATTCCTTATACATTAGGATCCCTAGGAGAAATCACTGTCAAATTCACATAGGGTTGTTCAATTTGGATATAATAAAATATTACACCTGGTGTAAGATGTATTAAGATTCTAAAGGATTTCATGTAATTAAATTATACAGCAATTCTATTTTACAGACTCAGAGAATGGGTCAGGACCAAAGACATCATGTATAACAAGAAAGGTAAGGTGAGACTGACTAGGAAAATAAATATTGGCAAAAACAATGCCTCAGGAAAGAAGGTGCTCAGTGAACGTAAATCTAAGAACCCTTATGAAAGAGAAGCTTTCTCTGGGCAAAGTCAGAAGCAGGCAAGAGACAGACACAGAAACTGAAAATGTGAGTGGATCTAAATACCATGACTAAGCTAGGGTCAACCTGGGTGTGCCCTAAGGCCAGCCAAAGGAAAGAAAAATCCAGCAGTGCCACCACTAAGGGTCCAAGGGATGAGGTGATGTGGTGATGTCATGTGAAATGAGGAGCCCAGGGAAGAAAGGGTTCTCCTCCAATGCGCACAGCAATCGGACCTCTCCTGGACAACACGTAAGTGGGAGGGAAAAGAAGGCATGGAATTCTGGAAAGAGAAGCTCACCATGGGAAGATCTAGCTCTCAAACAAGGGAAAAGAGGTCACGAAATGAGAATTAAGATGAAAAAGCCTCTGGGTTTTCAGAAGAGTGGCAAAAGTTCTGTGGAGACTGAAAACCAAAGCAAGAAACCAGGAAAGACAAAAGGAATCAGAGGAGAGCAGGAAGGGCCACACAAGAAATGGGGAGTGGAGACGCTGAGCAACTCAGCAGAAGGAACCAAGGAAACCAGAGGCAATACTCAAAGATCCAGCAAGACATGCCAGCCACTCCAAACAGTTCAGCTGAGAAGCTGCGCGGCAGGAGCTGACCGCAGGGATGACAGAGCAAAGGAAACAGGAGTCCAAGATGCCAGGGAGGCCAGAATTACAGCAGAACATGCTGGAGTTCAGGGTATTCAGGAAGGAAAATAATAAACAGACAGCAAGCACTAGGAGCATAGAAAGGTGCCCCGAAATTCAAGGTGATATGAGCTAAAAACAGGTGGAAAAGAAGTATCTTCTCTATGGCATATTTTTCAACATGCCGTCTTCTGCTTGCGGAGCTGACATGAGAACCACGCAGCTTAAAGAGACTCCAAACTTTGTAAAATATGAAGACTTTTATATCTTCCAAAATTATCAAACATCCTTCAGAAAAGAAGCCACATAAGTTTGACAAATGATTTTCGGGGGGGGGGGGGGGAACCATGAGAAGTATCTATTAGTAACAAAAACAGAGGAATATCTGAGGATTCATTTATCAAGAAATGTGCAAGAGCTATGTGAAATAATCTTTAAAGTTTTTTTTAAATCCTTTAAATTTCATATGCTTCTGAGGTAATTTAAAAAGTTTTGTTCACATCCCAAAATCAACAAAGAAGAATATCCAGAAAATTCTAAAGAACAGGAGAACTGATCCCCTCACAAATACCATGAAGCTATAATAATTAAGAAGTATACTTCTAGTATACTTCTAGCCAGGTGCAGTTGCTCACGCCTGTAATCCCAGCACTTTAGGAGGCCAAGGAGGAAGGATTACTTAAGCCAGGAACTTGAGACCAGCCCAGGCAACTTAGGGAGACCCTGTCTCTACAAAAAATGTAAAAAGTAGTTGGCTATGGTGGCACATGCCTGTAGTTCCAGGTACCCAGAAGTGAGGTGGGAGGATCACTTGAGCCCTGGAGGTTGAGACTGCAGTGAGGCATGGTTGCACCACTGCACTCCAGCCTGGGGACAGAGCGAGACTGTCTAAAAAAGGAAAAAAAGGATGCTTCTAATAGATGAGCAGGCAGATAGATTGATGTAACAAAATGATAAATGAAACTAGAGAACTATGAGAATGTAAGTAACTCAAGCCAATTAGTGCAGAAAAATTCTTCTGTAAACAGCATTGAGGACAACCAAAAACAAAAATTAAATTAGATGCATACTTCATATCTAACAAATTACAGATGAACAGAAAATTTTAAAGTAAAAAAAAAAAATGAACTAGAAAACTAAAACATCCCTAGACAGAAAGGCTGGCTCTTGGGGTTATCTGGTCAACAGTTCCTTACACTGACATAAAAACTTTCCCTAGCTGATAACAAGTGGCTCACCACGCCCAGACTATTTGAAACACAAGGTTTATGCTGAACGCCTGCTTTTCTTCTGTGAGTCTGGAATTGTGGCTCATGTTAGGCAGAGGGTACCTGCAGGACCAGCATGTTGCTGTATTTTTGTGTGAGCCTCACGGGAGGGAAGGAAGCCTGTACACGGATCCCTCCAGACTCCACCAAGGTCACTTCCCCCATAACCTGGCTGCACATTCTCGCTCTCTTACTGTAATCAATCTTAGCTGTGACTATAAACAATATGAAAATCCAAAACACCTGTATGATAGAAGCTATCATAAACAAAGCTGAAAGATAGACAAACTTGAAAAAACGAATTGTAACTCCTATCTCAAAGGGCTTATACATTCTACAAATCATAAGAAAAACACCAACAATCCATTAGACGTAAGTATGCGGGCATATACATTTTCAAAAGATGCAGAGGCCCATACCTTGTAGTTAGCATGCGTAGCTTTCAGGACATCATGCAGTTTGAGGTATGAAGGAAGATGATAGAAACTCCCCAGTGATGAGGATTTACTTGTAACAGGACCCGAGGTATCAGATTGCCTAGAAGCTTTCAAAATGTGCACACAAAAGATAAACTTTTAGATCAAAATAACTTGCCAAGTTTTAAACAGATTACTGGAAATAATTACTTTTTTTAAAGCATTCTAGTACGAAAATACTCAAATATTAACTCTGACCTTTTGATTAACTAGAAGTAATGAGAAACTGACTAACAAACGTAAGTACAACCTAAGTACTAAAACAATAACAAAATAAGAAGAGCGGTGTGCACAGCTGTTTTGCTGTGGTTGCTTGTTTGCTTTTTGAGAAATCAGTTAGAGAATCACAGGAGCGGCTAATTCAAGGACCAATGGCCAATTCCAGAACCTCTCTAAGCCTCAGATTCCCTAGTGGCCAACAACTTCATGAGCACACCAAGTCATCAAACAGGGATGATGTAAAAATGTTTTAAAGACAGTAAAGGCACAAACATCATCATTAAACCAATACTAAATATTAAAGTGCCAAGCACTATATACAACTATTCTACTCCAGTTTGAAGACTTTTGACTTGGAGTCCTTAGTTTATTTAATTCATCAGAAAGATGACAGTCATATACTGATAATTTTACACTTGTTAAGGCTGAGGTTTTTCAACAGGTAAATCTTCCTCCTGTATTACAATCAAACCTTAGAAAAGAGCATCTTTTAAAACGCTTTAGGCCAGGTGCAGTGACTCACACCTGTAATCCCAGCACTTTGGAAGGCCAAGGCAGGTGGATCACTTGAGGTCAGGAGTTCAAGACCAGCCTGGCCAATATAGTGAAACTCCACCTCTACTAAAAATACAAAAATTAGCCGGGT
>NW_012114522.1:225388-227723 GCF_000951035.1 Colobus angolensis palliatus | reverse complement strand
ACCCTGTCTCTACTAAAAAAAAAAAAATACAAAAAATTAGCCAGGTGTAGTGGTGCACACCTGTGGTCCCAGCTACTTGGGAGGCTGAGGCAAGAGAATTGCTTGAACCTGGGAGGCAGAGCTTGCAATGAGCCGAGATTGCGCCACTGCACTCCAGCCTGGGCGACAGACCAAGATTCTGTCTCTAAATAAATAAATAGCCTTGATATAAATGCTATATACACAAAACAAATGGGAGAACCATCACTGGCCCCTGGGCATCAAGAGACAGCGTGAGAATGGGTTTGGAGGGAGACTGTACAGACAGGCAGCCGGGCGACCCAGATAGCAGAGGCAGCAGCAGTCACTTCATGCTTTGCCAGGCTCCTCTCCTGCCCCTGCCACTGCCCTCCAAGAGCGTATGGATGGGAATTCGAAAAACCGCAGTCACAACTAAATCCTAGCCCCTTCTGTTCTGACCTTTTCATGTGTAAAAAAGGTCCTCCAAACTTGTGAATGGTTTAAGCTCCTCCAACTCAGATGACTTTATCTCCACTTCATCTCTCCTTTAGCTCTTCAAAATGTAAATATTCCATTTCCAATCAGAATTTTTGACATATCAGAATCAATTTTTTCACCCACTATATCTATTCCTAAGCATCTACACCACTTTCCTTACTGAAAATCAGGAGGCCTCTCCAGCCCTCACCTGCAACCAGGGAAGCACAGGAGAGTGAGGCTCCGTGCTGGGGCTGGAAGCCTGGAGGCTGCAGGGTCTGCATGTCAGCAGGTGGCACTTACAGATGCTTCAGACCAAAAGGTGGTCTGTGTATATTAGTCATTAGTTTCTAATATCTTGAACCGCACCTGGAGAAACCTTCTCTCACTTTACTGATGTGTATTATATTTCTCTGAAACACCAAGTTACTGAACTCCTATGTTGCTACATGACAGATGCTGCACTCCTGCCCCTCCCTCCCCCACACTGTTTCCTACCTGCACTGGCCTCACTGCCTTTCTTGGGACTCAACGGTACAGATGCTTGTTCTCCTGGTTCTTTCTCCTTCCCCTTTCGTCGGATGGGACTTAGAGAAGGGGGGTTTGTTAGAGAAGGCAAGGCTGCCTAAAACAGAAAATCAAAAACAAAAAACAAAAGCATGTGATGGAAGTATAACAAAACTGAAAATTAGAATATTCGGTTTTACCATTTATTAGAAAGAGCTAACCCATGTCATTCATTTTGTTCTCAGACACTGTAGACATTTTATTTACTTTTACCCACACAATGGTACATGGCAGGGACTGGCCCACAGCTTGCTAACAGGTGCACAGAGAACGAGTTGAAGATGGAAGGAGTCCTCAGGGAGCCCCGAGGCCCACGCCCTCCAACAGCAAACAACCAGGGCATTCTATGTTAGCCATGACACCATGACATGAAAGGGGTGCAAAGCAGCATTTTTTTTCTCTTTTTTTTGAGACAAGGTCTCACTCGCCACCCGGGATAGGGCCCAATCACAGTTCACTGCAGCCTCCACCTCCCAGGCTCAAGCAATTCTCCCACCTCAGCCTCCAGAGTAGATGGGCCCACAGGCACACGCCACCTCACCCAGTTAATTTTTTAATTTCTTGAGGAGACAGGATCTCACACTATGATGCACAGACTGGTCTCGAACTCCAAACTCAAGTGATCCTCCCATCTCAGCCTCAGCCTCCCAAAGTGCTGGAATTACAGGCATGAGCCACCATGCCCAACCCAAAACAGCATTTTAAACTCCCTTTTCAAAAAGAGGAAACAGGCTCAGAGATGAAGTAACTTACTCAAGGTCACAGCTGGTTACCAGCAAAGCTAGAAGTCAACAAATCCAGATGTATTCATAAAGCCTGAACTCTCTCCAATACACAACACATGAGAGAATATAAAACATCGAGGCTCCCACCACTCTAGGAGGCAGCCATCATGGAGCAGAGTGAAGGCAAGATGACCGAGAGGTGGAATTGAGGTCCTAGCTCTGGTACTTACTCACTCCCTGATCTTTTAGAAAAGTGCTTGTTATGGTTTCAATGTCTACAGTCCCCCAAATTCATACACTGATACTTAATTACCAGGGTGATAGTATTAGGAGGTGGGGCCTTTGAGAGGTGACTGGGGCATGAGGGCAGACCCTCATGAATGAGATTAGTGTACACATATAAGAGGCACCAGAGAGCTCCCTCACCCCCTCACCACATGAGGGCAAGGTCAAAGTCCTAGATCTTGAACTTCCTAACCTCCAGAACTGTGAGAAGTAAATTCTGTTGTTGAAGCCACCCAGGCTATGGTATTTTGTTATAGCAACCCATGCTGACTAAGACAGTC
>NW_012114522.1:217235-219371 GCF_000951035.1 Colobus angolensis palliatus | reverse complement strand
GGGGTGGTTACTAACAGTTTAGTATCATCCCCCGAGTGCTCCCTTGGTAGCAACTCCCCCTACAGGTGCTCTCCTTTCTCCCTCCTCTCTCCCTCTCTCCCTCTTAACCTGTCTCTCTCTCTTTCTCTCTCCCCTTCCCTCTGTCTTTCCTGCAGGCCATGTGAAGATGTTCCTGCTTCCCCTGCACCTTCGGCCATGAGTGCAAGTTTCCTGAGGACTCTCCAGAAACAGAAGCCTGTACAGCCCACAGAACTGTGAGCCAATTAAACCTCTTTTATTTATATGTCTCAGGTATATCTATAGCAGTGTGAGAACGAAGTCATACACGCTCCTACGAGAATCTAATGCCACCACTGGTCTGAGAGGAGGCAGAGTTCAGGTGGTTATGCTTGCTCACCTCTTCCTGTGCAGCCCGGTTTTTAACAGAGGTTGGGGACGCCTGCATATGTGCATGTATATGTGCATATATATGTATGTGAATACAAATGTACACACTTTCTTTTTGCAAAATATTTAGTAGGGGAAACAAAAGGCTTGGTGAGGGGAAATGAAGAGTTGTGGTGACCTGTTTCTAGCTTGATTAGATACAAAGTGGGGGAAATGGGGGAGGGGCAGGGACCTACGTGGGGAGGAGGACAGAAAGCTCAGCTTATCACACCGTGTCTGACATATCCACAAATCAGCCAAATGTAAGTGTCACGGGGCAGTTGGCTACACTGAACTGCAGCTCCAGAGATAGGTCCTCTGAGGTCCCTCATCTTAGACACCAAAGACAGGAGAACAGCCCTGACTCTCGGGCTGCCCTGCCCAATACTGGAGCCACTACCCACATAGGGTCATATAAATTTAAATTTAATGAAAATTAAACCGAATCAGGGGTTCAGTTCTTCAGTCACACTAGCTGCATTTCAAGGGCTCCACAGCTATATGTGGTTAGTGACTACTGTCTTGGCCGGCATAGCTATGGAGCATTTCCACGGTTATAGAAAATTCTGCCACTCTCTAGGGCAGCACTGGCCCAGAGACTACAAAGAGAGAAGACGGCTTAGGACAGAGCCTAGAAAGCATGTGCTGGTGGGCAGGAAGGACTGAACCCAGTGACTGGGGAGTGGCAAGTGGGTCGGGGAACACCCAGGAGGCCCTCTGAAAGCCAAGTGAAGAGGACACTCAAGATGGGGGCAGCGGCCTGCAGGGTACAGAGAGGGAAAGGCAGGCAGGACCAGAGCAGTGCCCAGAGATGTAAAGACATGATCTGGAAGGGAAACGCTGCTATGGAGGGTGGCAACAAAAACCACTAGCAAAGTTAAGGAAGGATGGCTGAAGTAGGAGACAGGGTCCAGGCCAAGAGGGCCAAGAAGTCTTGCAAACAAGGCCCACCTCAGAGCAGTGGGAAGCTCTGTGGGCTGAGGCTGAGACTCTCCAGAGATGTTTGCAGAGAAGGGAAGTGACTGATGGCAGCTAAAGGAGAATGGGAAGTTAGTGGGGAGATTTTTAAAGGTAGAAGACACAGCAAAGAGAGAGTAAACAGATGTAACAGTAAGTGAACTGGTCTATCTTAGGCTGGGTGTGGTGGCTCACGCCCGTAATTCCAACGCTTTGGGAGGCCGAGGCGGGTAGGTCACTTGAGGTCAGGAGTTTGAGACCAGCCTGACCAACATGGTGAAACCCCGTCTCTACTAAAAATACAAAAAAATTAGCTGGGTATGGAGGCATGGCGGCATGGGCCTGTAGTCCCAGCTACTTGGGAGGCTGAGGCAGGAGAATCACTTGAACCTGGGAGGCAGAGGTTCTGTCTCAATTAAAAAAAGAAAGAAAGGCTACTGCACTGAAAACCCTGCTTGGTAGAAGGCACCAGTCACAAGCTCACTGACTGTATGAGCCCATCCACAGTAATGTCCAGAAGATGCAGAGTCACAGAGACAGAAGGTAGGTCAGTGGCAGCCTGCAACTGGGGGCATGGGAGGTTTTGGGTAAAGGGTACAGAGTTCCTTTGTGGGTTCTAAAACTGATTCTGGTGATGGCTGCACAACTCTGTGGGCATACTAAAAAGAATGAATTATATACTTTAAATGGGTGAATTACATGAATTATCTCAAGAATGCTGTTTCCTGGCTGGGAGCAGTGGCTCATGCCTGT
>NW_012114522.1:211668-217185 GCF_000951035.1 Colobus angolensis palliatus | reverse complement strand
AAAAAAAAAAAAAAAAAGTATGTGAACTGGTCTATCTTAAATCCATTGTGCAAACAGTTAACATTTGTTTTGAAGTTGATTTTATTGCTTCACAGAAAAGCAAAACTGTCCCTAAGATTGGCAGAACATTCTACAATGGTGGAAATGCTCTATAACTATGCTAGCCAGGATAGTAGCCATTAACTAAGATTTAAGGAGACAGCAATGAGGTACTTAGCCAGGAAAACCAATTCTGAGCTTTCTTGGCTAATGATGGAAACCTAAAACTAAAGCTAGGTATTTCCCTCTTAGGGGTAACAGTGATTGATGATACCAAAGGAGCTGTAAAACACATGGTCACATTTTTTTTTTCTTTTGAGAAAGAGCCTGACTCTGTCATCCAGGCTGGAATGCAGTGGCACAGTCAAGGTTCACTGCAAACTCCACCTCTCAGGTTCAAGCAATTCTCTTGCCTCAGCCTCCCAAGTAGCTGGGACTACAGGCACGTGCCACCACGCCCAACTAATTTTTTTGTATTTTTAGTAGAGATGGGGTTTTGTGATGTTGGCCAGGCTGGTCTTGAACTCTTGGCCTCAAGTGATCTGCCCACCTCAGTCTCCCAAAGTACTGGAATAACAGGCATGAGCCACTGCACCCGGCCACATGGTTACATTTTGATGTTAAATTTAGTGTCACAATCTGAGCAATTTTGTTCATTTAAAGCAAAAGAGAATAAAGAAGGGACAGATTAAAGATAGTCTGGAAATCCACAGTCATTAAGGCTATATTAATCCAGCACCTGAGTGGGACATTACCTTTATTGCAGGTCCAGGAGCCACGTCGTCCAGGACATGTGCACAAATGTTGATCACCTTCAGCAGGTGGGAGAAGAGCTGCTCCACCATGGGCACCAAGGCCCGGTCCCCCAGGGCTGGCCAGACCTCCTCTTGCTTGGTGGCTGCTGGGTTGGCTTCTTCTTCAGAGGCCCACGAACTTCTCAGAGATTTAGGAGCACTGGCTGTGATATGAGCATAGACATTACCTCTCTAGCCCAATAGCATGGGAAGGACAAATTGCTTGGGGAACTGAAGTCATTTAAGACCCTAATCTATGTTGAGAGTTGGCCAGACATCTGTGCCTGATATTCAACTGATAAGCCAAACTCAAACTGAAACTGATGTCTTCCCCACAAATCTGTGTTCTCAATTTCCATGACTGTCACCACCACACACCTGCCCAGGAGGTAAAGTCATCCCAGGTTTCTTGGTCTTCACAACCGAAGTTCAGTTGGTGACCCAGGAATGGCAATTCTGCCTCCTCCATTCTCTTACGATCAGTGTCTTCCCTACAATCCCAAAGCCATTATCTTGGTTTAGACTCCCCATCTCTTGCCTTAGCGTCAACATTAATCTCCTGAGTCTTTCCACCTTCTCCTCCAGCCCACATTCAAGTTGGCTGAATGATCTTATTAAAATACTCATCTTTTAGTCCCTTTCACGAAACTCTCCTATAGCCTCCTAAAGCAAAGAACACAGGTCCCGATTCTTTCATGGAGATTGGCACTTCTCCCAAAATCAATTTCAATGGACTCCATCTTCCTTGCTGGCCACATCCTCTGTTACCATCGCCAAGGTGCTGCACACTCTCCCTGTTGTGCCCTTTCCTATTAGCCCATAAATCTGCCCAAGGAGAGTGATCATGGCCACTCTGTGTGACCACTGCACTTTTGTTTACATGTATCCCCTCTAATCTAAAACCAACTTGAGAATGGAGTCCATACTTTATACTTTCTTACCATCCCAGTGCCTGAGGTAGTACTGGCATATGGTGCCCACTAAGATGAAATTCAAAATGAGTTTATTTGTAGTTAACTGAGGGGCTATACTGGGAAGAGGCCACTTTAAAATACACAGCACAGAACAGCTGCCAACTGCATGTGTTTATGCATATAGGTAACATCTGAAATTTTACTAAAGGGACAAGCCATCACTGGCAACGACCTTTCAGTATTTTCCGCTCATATGCTCACCACCCCCACTCCCCCTAAGGAAATCAAAATCCAAGCCTCGGAGTCCCTGCTTCAACTCAGTACCAGTACCTGCAAGCAAGTTTCCAGCCAAAATCAAAGCATCTTGATGGGCTGAGAGATCCAATGGGAACCAAGCTGACGAGAGCAGGGTCAGAATCATTGTGGCCATCCCCACGGTACAGCTCTTCCTAGACTCATCTGAGGCACTCAGTGGAGGCACTCTGGAAGCAGACATTTGCAAGGTCGAATTACAGAAAAATTTCAAGCAAACAACAGTCTTCCTTTCTCTTGCAATTCCAAGAGAAAAGCGTGTCACAATATGTTTTATACCAGCTCAGAAATTGTTTTACTGTTAATCAACTAACAACTTTCCTATAAATCAAAGCTCCATAAAAATCATTTGAGAAATGAAATCAGGTAGTAGACCTGAATAACAGTACTGGGGCCTAAGTGTCCAATGAAGGAATGCTTCCACTAGGGTTCTGCTGAACTGGAGATGAGATAGCTACCCAGACATTTGGGCATCTTAATGCCATTGAATAAACAAGCCCAAAATAAAAGAGAATTGGCTGGGGTGAGCTCTTTATTACTATGGAAAAATAGTGTACTTGATACCCCATGGGGCAGGTCTGACGTGGTTAGTTTTCCTGATATTAACATTATCTTGGTTCCCCAATGGTATCCTTTAATACCCCGTATCTTGTAGTAAAAGTTACTGGAAGACAAATTGCAATCTCATATAAGGAGGACTACCCAGGGCTCAATCCCCTAGAGAAGATAGTATAAGTCAAACTACCAAGAACTGAATCTCAACCACCTGAGGTGCTGACTGAGGATTAAGAGAATACAGAATGGGTATGGAGAATAGAACTCATAAATATCAACCCCTTGTGAACAGATACAGAAATGAGGATTATGGTGTCTACCCGTATTTTCTTTTTTAGCACTTAAATCTATCTATATTTTAAATTTTAAAAAGTATTAGAACTGTATGTTTACTTGAATGAATTTTTAGCTTTCTTTAAATTAATACATTTTACTCCGATGCCAAAGTTGCTGAGAAGTCAAGTCTAGTGCTGGACCTACGACTAGAAACCATAGTTGCTCAGTCTGTATGTGAGGAAGGCGGGAAAGCAATCATTCTAGAGCAAAGAATGTAATCCACTTCAAGCAAATGTCAGCTGGTCATTCGCTGACGCACACAAGAAATCTACAGGTTTACTTCTCAAATGTGATGTGAGTCACCAAAATCATTCTCAGTAATTGATACACAGAATGAAAGCTTATTCCTAAATGCTGGAGAAGACTTGAAATTATTTCCCAGATGCGAGTAGGGTCATCTACTGGGGGAAAATCATTTTTAAGTAAAAGCTATTAATGTAAGTACAGTAGTTCCTAAATCATCACCATTTCATATGTTAGGTCACATTTAAGTGAAAAAAGGTTCCGAAACTTCTAATACGCAGCAAATAATTCTGGAAAGAATCAAGCTAATGAGAAAAGTCTTTTGCCAGCATAGGAAAATTCCCCTAAATGAACTTGAAGATCACACCCTCAAATTCCCAAAAATGCCTAAGAACATTTGGCATTCAATTCCCACAGTTCCTGTCACTAGTCTCACACAACTAATACAGCAGAAACAAGTATTCCACCAGATATTTTTCCAAAACCCAAACTGATAAAAGACTTAAAAAGAAATAAAAAGGGCATCCTAATAACTACATTTATATTATACTGTTGTAGACAACTATTAATACATACTGAGGAAAATACATACCCACAGTGCCAACCTAAACTCCAAATGCAAACTGGGAAGGCAGTGGAAAGAAGACACAAAGCTTCACAGCATCCAAACTATAGAACAAAGAAACAATAAAATCACACCCAAACACCACAAAGGTTTATTGAATTATATCTCCTTTTACCCTTTATAAAAAGTACAAACAACGAGAACTGAGATCTGTGTATGATAACCACGGGGTATCTGTCCCACCATGGTACAACTTCCTACTTTAGACAACTCAAATACATGTTATCAGAATGGCAATTATATCCCAATGAAGAGAGGCTCCTGTGCTGCCCACACCCTGGAATGCTGTCTCACCCTTCCGCCTCGCAACTGCCCCTGCACAATCTTAGGAGCTGAGCTCCAGCTGATCACATTATCTCCCTGACCAGCCTGCAGAGACCGTTAAGGGCAGGAATCCTGTTTTTACATTCCAAGCCTACAACAGCGTCTGACACATGTCAGCCACAATAAAAATAAATAAGCAAAGTTTACAATATTTTGAACAAATCAAGGGAAGAACAAAAAAATAAATAAGCAAAGTTTACAATATTTTGAACAAATCAAAGTTTACAATATTTTGAACAAATCAAGAGAAGACCATACTGCAGACAGCCCAAACAATATTCAGTTTTCTATAACATGCAAGTATTTCTTTTGTCAAATAAAATAAAAACGTTTGGCTGGGTACAGCAGCTCACGCCTGTAATCCCAGCACTTTGGGAGGCCGAGGAGGGTGGATCACGAGGTCAGGAGTTCGAGACCAGCCTGACCAACCTGGTGAAACCCCACCTCTACTAAAAATACAAAAATTAGTCAGGTGTGGTGCCGCGCATCTATAATTCCAGCCACTCAAGAGGCTGGGACTGGAGAATCATTTGAACCCGGGAAGCAGAGGCTGCAGTGAGCCAAGATCACGCCACTGCATTCCAGCCTGGGCAACAGAACAAGACTCTATCTCAAAAAATAATATTAAAAACAAAAAGGTTTAACCTGGTCACCAACAAATTAACATTACTTTTGTATATTATTTTTTCTGATGACAAAAGTTATACTTGCTCATTTTAGAAAATTTGAGAATACCTGAAAAATATAAAGAAGACAAAAATCATCCACAATCCCAAAATTTATTTTGGTGATTATCTGCCAATGTGAGGAATGTATATATGTAAATACTATTTTTCTTAACTGAAATCCGACTATACCCCCTACCAGGTTTGTATTCTGCCTTTTTTCACTCAATATCACAATTCACATTATATATCTCCATATTGTTAAAAATTCTCCAAAGCATCACACTATACACTAGCATATGTACATAATTTAATTGTTCTTGAATTCTTGGATATTATGGTTCTTTTCTAATGTCAGCAACATAAATTATTATTCTAAAAATGTAAGGACGGGCGTGGTGGCTCACGCCTGTAATCCCAGCACTTTGGGTGACCAAGGCGGGTAGATCACCTAAGATCAGGAGTTTGAGACCAGCCTGACCAACACGGAGAAACCCTATCTCTACTAAAAATACAAAATTAGCTGGGTGTGGTGGCACATGCCCGTAATCCCAGCTACTCGGGAGGCTGAGGCAGGAGAATCGCTTGAACCCAGGAGGCGGAGGTTGTGGTGAGCTGAGATTGTGCCATTGCACTCCAGCCTGGTCAACAAAAGCAAAACTCTGTCTCAAAAAATAAAAATAAATAAAAAATGTAAATCACAAACATTT
>NW_012114522.1:206252-209858 GCF_000951035.1 Colobus angolensis palliatus | reverse complement strand
TTTTTTTTTTTTTTTTGAGACACAGTCTCACTCTGTAGCCCAAGCTGGAGTGCAATGGCACCATCTCGGCTCACTGCAACCGCTGCCTCCAGGGCTCAAGTGATTCTCATCCCTCAGCTTCCCAAGTAGCTGGGATTATAGGTGCCCACCACCACGCCCGAATAATTTTTTGTATTTTAGTAGAGGCAGGTTTTGCCATGTTGCCCAGGGTGGTCTTGAACTCTTGAACTCAGGCGACCTGCCCGCCTGGGCCTCCCAAAGTGCTAGGATTACAGGTGTGAGCCACCACGCCCGACAGTCTTTACATGAAAAAAAGATGTTATTTATTCAGGAATTATGACTTTGAAATGTGATAAGCTGAGTTCCTAATTCAGAAAAAAAGCATCAAGTGATCATTTAAGCTTAGAAGTCATCTAGTCCAAGTTCTGTAAAACACTGTTACTCAGCAGAAAAAGAGTATCATATAAAGCCAATTTTTAAAATAACATTTAAAAGACAAAATGGAAAAGCACAAGTCTTATCCTTCTGCAATCTCCTTTGCAAGCTAGAATTCTGAAGATCATAGCTTCATTAAAGCACTCTGTCCTACTCACCTAAGAATCAGTTAAGCACGGGATATATGTGGCCATTTGATGCTATATTCAAAAGCTCCACAACAAATGTGAATGAGAGTCATTGCAAATCACGGAACTAGTGGATAGCCCTAAATAATACTGACTTTAATAGCCCGCTCACCTACAAATCAACAGGCATGATAGAATACAATCCTCTTTAAAGGTAACACAATGAAACTGAAAATTTTTTAACAGATAATACGTAAGTGTCACACACAAAAATACAACTGTCAGCACATGAAATGTAATCAACGATTAAAAGATTTAGTGTCACAGCTGTGTGATTGTGGCAGGGCTTAAATACAGAGGTGGTGTGGTCAATCCTCAGAATGACAATATCCTGTCAAAGAACTGACCTACACTCAAACATCCTGAGCTAAAGCTTTTTTCTAGAAAATAAAATGTTTTCAATTAAAGCCTAAAGAAACGCATCAGGAAAGGGCATTTTCCCGACAATGTGAGGACGCCACCGGCTCAGCATACCTGGTTATTGTGCTGACGGAGAAATGAGATGGAGGTTGCGTCTCATGCATGAGAAGTTTCAGGTAAACACTGCTTTGATCTCTTGCCACGGCCACTACTGGATCAGCTTGTCCTTGGTCGCATTTATAAAACAGCTTTGGGACAAGCCTAACACAAAAGTAAGGTTAATTTGCTTAAGAAAGTAGATGAAACTCACCTGTGATAGACCACCCTCCCTGCAGGTGGCTAAGCCAACACCTCTGGTTACCAGCAGGTATCACTTCTCGCCCCCTTTCTCAGGTGGCATTCTTCAAGCACATGACAGCATCATCTCCAATCTCAGGGTCACTCTCTGATGCACCCACTCTGACATAACTGGGTGCTGTACTTTCTTTTTTCTTTTTCTGAGACAGACTCTCACTCTGTTGCCCAGGCTGGAGTGCAGTGGCACAATCTTGCCTCACTGCAACCTCTGCCATCCAGGTTCAAGTGATTCTCCTGTCTCAGCCTCCTAAGTAGCGGGATTACAGGTGCCTGCCAACGCGCCTGGCTAATTTTTGTAGTTTTAGTAGAGACGGGTTTTCACCACCTTGGCCAGGCTGGTCTTGAACTCTTGAACTCCTGACTTCATGATCCACCTGCCTCAGCCTCCCAAAGTGCTGGGATTACAGGCGTGAGCCCCCGCGCCCCGCCGGGTGCTGTATTTTCTTTTGTCTGTCATTAAATTAAGTCCCTTTTTATTCACACTATTAAATGCTTTAATTAAAAACCAACTTTGAAAGTTCTTTTTCTTAAGCTTTTGATCAACATCAACAAGTGCTGAACATCTGTCCACAGAGTACTGAGCACAGAGCAGGTCTGAGTGCCAGTTGCATCCCTTAAGCACTTTTGCAATTCTGTCTGCAAAATTGTCCCAAACACTCCCAGATGGCAAAGCTTAAGCTGAGATTCCTAACAAATCTAAACTGAATTCAGATGCAGAACATGGGTAACATTTTCCTACAAAAACAAAAGGGCTTATATCTGCCATCATTACTCAGTAATACTCTTAGAAACAATCAAATATTTTATCATATTGGTCTGCAAACCCCAATATCTTTAATTAAAGTCTTTTTCCTCATGGAGACTTGATCATGAGTACAATTTTTTCTAGAATATAAGAAGTAACTATTGGCTGGGTAGGGTGGCTCACGCCTGTAATCCCAGCACTTTGGGAGGCCGAGACAGGAGAACCGCTTGAGACCAGGAGTTCAAGACCAGCCTGGCCAACATGGCAAAACCCCATCTCTATTAAAGATACAAAAATTGGCCAGGCATGGTGGCACATTCCTGTAATCCCAGCTACTTGGGGGGCTGAGGCAGGAAAATCGCTTGAACCCAGGAGGCAATAGTTGCAATGAGCCAAGATTCCACCACTGCACTCCAGCCTGGGTGACAGAGTGAGACTCTGTCACCACAAACAAACAAACAAATAAAAAGAAGTTGCTATCATTTGCAGAAAATGGTAAAGCTGAAAAATTTCTGAATAGGCAAGTCATACAAACCTTTAAGTAAATGAAAAGTGTGTCTCACAAGTAATCAAAGAAATGTAAATTACAATGATGAAAACGAAAAAGAATATGCACCAAAATGTAATTTTGGTTTTCTTTCAGTAGTTTGATTACAAAGATTATCTCCTTTTTTATATTTTCCTTAAATTTTGTTCATTTAACATGTATTACTTTCAAAAGAAGGTAAGTTATTTTAAAAAGAAATATCAGCCGGGTGTGGTAGCTCACGCCTATAATCCCAGCACTTTGGAAGGCCAAGGCAGGTGGATCACTTGAGGTCAGGAGTTTGAGACCAGTCTGGCCAACATGGTGAAACCCCACCTCTACCAAAAAATACAAAACTTAGCTGGCAGTGGTGGCTCTCCCCTGTAATTCCAGCTTCTTGGGAGGCTGAGGTGGGAGAATCACTTGAACCTGGGAGGCAGAGATTGCAGTAAGCTGAGATGGCACCACCACACTCCAGCCTGGGCATCATAGAGTGAGACCCTATCTCAAAAAATAAAAATAAAAAATAAAGAGAAGTATCAACTTCTGCCCAAAAAACTGACATATATTTAACTGTTTTTGAAATATTTGTATTGGTGAGAAGAATAAGGCACAATCACATTCTGGTAGTGGGAGTATACTTTGGTATGTTTCTGCTGTATGTTCTCAGAAGTGGGAGCTGAGCTGTGAGTACACAAGGGCATACAGAGTGGTATAATGGACATTAGAGACTCATAAGGCCGGAGGCTGGAAGGTGAGGGACAGAAAACTACATATTGGGTACAAGATACACTACTCGGGTGACAAGTGTACTAAAATCTCAGACTTCACCATGCAACCAAAATTCAGCCAGGTAACCAAAAACCACTTGTACCCCAAAAACTATTAAAATTTTTTTTAAAATGTGTATATGAAGAAAGAAAGAAAGAAAGAAAGAAAGAAAGAAAGAAAGAAAGAAAGAAAGAAAGAAAGAAAGAAAGAAAGAAAGAAAAGAA
>NW_012114522.1:204290-206202 GCF_000951035.1 Colobus angolensis palliatus | reverse complement strand
AAGAAAGAAAGAAAGAAAGAAAGAAAGAAAGAAAGAAAGAAAGAAAGAAAGAAAGGAAAGAAAGAAAGAAAGAAAGAAAGAAAAGAAAGAAAAGAAAGAAAAGAAAGAAAAGAAAGAAAAGAAAGAAAGAAAAGAAAGAAAAGAAAGAAAGAAAGAAAGAAAGAAAGAAAGAAAGAAAGAAAGAAAGAAAGAAAGAAAGAAAGAAAGAAAGAAAGAAAGGGACAGACAAGAAAGACAAGAAAGGAAGGACGAACAATGATATGTTTCTGAAGAGCAGTTTCACAGTAAGTACCAAAAATTATTTAAAAATCCACTTCTAGGTTATCTACTCAAGAGAAATGAAAACATGCCTATACAAAATCTTGTAGACAAATGTTCACAGTACCATAATTCATAAATTGGCCAAAACATGAACTCAGTAATATCCATCTGATGGATAGATAAAATATGGTATTCATATAATACTCTCACCAATAAAAATGAACAAACTACCGATACATACTACAACAAGAACCAATCTCAAAATTAAGTAAAAGAAGCCAAATGTAAAAGTCCATTTATATTATGACCCCAGTTCTATAGAATGTCCAGAAAATACAAATCTTTGTTTTCAGACAGAGTCTCTCTCTGCTGCCCAGGCTGGAATGCAGTGGCACGATCTCTGCTCACTGCAAACTTCGCCTCCCAGGTTCAAGTGATTCTCATGCCTCAGCCTCCCAAGTAGCTGGGATTACAGGTGCACGCCACCACACCCGACTAATTTTTGTATTTTTAGTAGAGATGGGGTTTCACCATGTTGGCCAGGCTGGTCTCGAACTCCTGACGTCAAGTGAGCCCCCCACCTCGGCTTCCCAAAGTGTTGGGATTACAGGCGTGAGCCACCACGCCTGGCTTATTTTCATTTTTATGTCTTCCTAAATTGGCTGAATTTTTTTACTTTCAGCATGTATTACTTTAATAATCAGAAAAAAATAGTTATTTACATTCCTGGAGTAAGCTAAGATTCTTTTTACAGAAACACAATTTCTTAGCAAGCCCCACAGATAAGTAAGAGCTCTAATACAAGCACCTCACCATAAGATGACCATACAACTAACTGGCCATACAAGTTACAAAAAATTATTATAATTTCATTAAGACCAATCAAGAAAGAGACTTACAGTGAGTGCTCTTGTGGTTGATGTGATCAGTTCATGAGAAACTGCTGCAATAACTCTTGAAAGGTTATTTTCCATAGTGACATCTGTTATGCTTGGTAGTAGGTTATAGCCTCTATATATTCTAATAAGAAAAATACAGAGACTTAAAATATACTATTAAAACATATATTTTTAAAGATCAAATGGCATTTAAAAGTTTAAGATTAAAGATTAAAAGAAGTTAAGCAGTCTCAACTTTTAAGTGAAAGAGGGGCTGAAAATAAATTTCGATCATTATGCCATAACAATGGCTGAATTAATTCCCTCCCTTCCTCCCAGTCCGCCCCGAACACTTTCGCTGCAGCCACACTCCCCTTACAGAATTGCCTACTATCTCTTTAAAGTTGAAATAAATGCTTCATGAAGTTACTCCTGCTTCCAAGAAAAAAGAAATTCCTTTCTCCACTTCTAAGCTCCCATGGCACTTTTCTGCATTCCTTTCACGGCACATGTAAATTTGTATCCCCCATTATAGTTATATTCAAACTCTAATTCCTTTAGAACACATGGAAAAAAGGCAAAAAATAAAATAAATTATAATACCCCAACGGTTTGAATAAAGCCAATCTGATTTTGTATCCCTCACAGTGTCTCGTCCACTGAGACACACAACAAAACTAAGGAGATTATGATTTTAAGTTAACAGATGAATGCTAACAGAATAGGTAGCTAAGCAGCACACTCTGCTACACAATTGGGAATTGTATCTGTCA
>NW_012114522.1:182404-200035 GCF_000951035.1 Colobus angolensis palliatus | reverse complement strand
ACCGTGCCTGACAAAAACACAAATCTTAAGGGACAGAAAATAGATGAGTGGCTGCCTAGGAGTGGGGGCGGGAACCAGAGGTTACTGCAATGGGCCCAAGGACCTTTGGGGTGATAGAAATGTGATAAAATTGAAGTTTACAATACACTCAAAATGAGTAGGTTTCAAGAAATGTAAATTATACCGCCATAAAGCTATTAGAAAATATGTTTTAAATTCAAAGCCTGGCCAGGCACGGTGGTTCACACCTGTAATCCCAGCACTTTGGGAGGCCGAGGCGGGTGGATCATGGGGTCAGGAGTTTGAGACCAGCCTGGCCAATATGGTGAAACCCTGTCTCTACTAAAAATACAAAAATTAGCTGAGTGTGGTGGCATGCACCTGTAATCCCAGCTACTCAGGAGGCTGAGGCAGAAGAATAGCTTGAACCCGGGAGGTGGAGGTTGCAGTGAGCCGAGATAGCGCTTGGGCAAACGAGCAAGACTCTGTCTCAAAAAAAAAGAAAAACAAAAAAACAAAATTCAAAGCCTGGGCTGCTAACTCAACTTCCAGGAATTCTCGGAAAAAGAAAATTATACACAAACATTTATGTACAATAGTTAACTGCCAAAAAAAATTTATGTAAAATTTTATCACAACCACATAGTAAAACAATGACCCATAACTAAAATTACTGTTTCATAAGACAACAGAAAAATGCTAATAAAATATTAAGTGAAAATTGTCAGGTTACACAATTGCATGTAATTTTGACCCCATTTTGAATAAGAAACTCATAAAAAGTATACAGCAAAATATTAACAGTGATTACTTCCAGGTGGTAGCAGAATTGAAGGTGGTTTTTTTCTTCTTAGTGCCATTCTCTATAGTCCAAAATTTTTACAATGAAAATGCTTTACTTTTTACAATGGATGGTTAGTATTTTGTTTTTTTAATTATAATTTTAGACTTTTTTGGATTTTTTTTTCTTGATAGTTTAAGAACAGAATAGCTGAAATGAGCTCAGATTCAGGAATACTGTTCTACATCCTTTGAATTCTTCCCTCTCTTTCCATTCTCGTACCTTTTAGTACTTCAACCAAAAAAGTAAAAGAGATAAAATACTGGTAAATACCTAATTAATGATGCTGCAGCAACATGTCGCACCCTGGGGTCTTCATCCCCAAGCAAATGGATGACAACATTATTGAGCACTCGTTCTTGCAGTTTTAAAAGCTTTAGAGAGAAGGATAATAAAAATAAACATAATCTTGTATTTGACTAAATTTTAGGTAAGATATTTTGGAAAGCTAGTGAGAAAGAACTCAACATTGCTAGACTTAAATCCATATGACACAATTATAACTTTCATGATATAAACTGTGAAATAAACAGATCTAAAACATGACGAATGCCTTTAGAGAAATTCCACAAGGAAAGCCTCACTTTCACCTCCTTGAAGGTAAAACAGCATCTCACAAAAATAAGCTGCTTACCCCTGTATAATGATGAGCCCCTCTGTGTAAGTTTTCTGCTTTTGCCTCCAAGAAGCTCACCAGCCTAACAAAAGAGCACATTTAACAATGAAATCATTTAGTTACTCAGTAAACACTTACCGCCAGCTTGCTTCAGAGCAGTCTCAGTCAGGTGCCCTGGAAAGCCCTTGGGCAGCACTTACTCAAGACAACAGAAAAGGCTGATGGCTTTAAATAAATAGAGGTGGCATTCCTCTCACAACTCCAGACTCAAGAAGACAGTACTCAGTAAACTGTTTTTCTTTTTCTTCAAAATAAATACTATTTCAAAAGACTCTGTAAGTCCCGTACAGAATTGGCTCAAACCACAGAAGGGGCGAGCTGGGCCCTCCATAACCTGCTATCTTGCTGCCCACTCACGCATGCTCAGCGTCCCTCTCTATGGGTAGAGCCAAGAACAGTTCCAGATTTATAAACATTCTAAGGATTAAATAACCCACAAGCGCTCTATAAAAAGTGGGTTGGGGGGAAAAAAAACACCTGAATTATAAAAATTTCCCTTCTAAAATAAAGTACTGACAAAAAACTTCTCCTGCCAAAACTTTACTCTCAGAAAATGAAAGTTCCAACACAGCTCATGTTTTTTTTTTTTTGAGACGAAGTCTCGCTCTGTCGCCAGGCTGAAGTGCAATGGCCACGATCTCGGCTCACTGCAACCACAGCTCACATTTTTTAATTGCAACAAAATATAAACCAGTTGTCTTACCTAGGTTCAGTATAATGATGAGTATATTCTTTTTAAACAAGCAGAATTAACATAAGCTACATTTTTTAAAAAGTTTAAGACAAAGATGAAAAATTCTAAGCTCTTTTATTCCTACTATCCAGAACACTTAAATGACTAGGACTATCCAAAAAAAAAAAAAAAACTACTCTTCTATTTATCTTTTAAAATTCTAGGCCAGGCATAGCGGCTCATGCCTGTAATCCCAGCACTTTGAGAGGCCAAAATTGGAGGATCAATCGAGCCCCAGGAGTTTGAGACCAGCCTGGGCAACATAGCAAGACCCCATTTCTACAAAAAATAAAGTATTAGCCAGTGTGATGGCACACACCTATTGTCCTAGCTAACCGGGAGGCTGAGGCAGGAGGACCACTCAAGTCCTGGAGTTCAAAGCTGCAGTGAGCTATGACTGTGCTACTGCATCCAAGCCTGGGCAACAGAGCAAGCTCATGTCTCTAAATAAATAATAAAATAAAATAAAATACACGCATAGGGCAAAGTTCAGCAAAAAGCCACTGGGAGGAGAAAATCACTGTCATCTACCTAAACCACTCAGATTTCTGATGGACAGGGTACTTGATAGCATCATTCCTTAAAGCAAGTGACCCTAGGACTTTCGATTGAGCTTAGTTCATGAAATCTAATGGACGTGACTCACTTACCTGAAGTCGATCTCCGCAAGGGTTTCCAGAAGCTCTGTCCTCACCAGCCAATAGGAACTGTTCCTCAGAGTCAGCACGTCGATGATCAGCTGCAGTCCTAACTCACTGTAGCTGCTGCTGCAGAGACTCATGACACAGTGCTGGAACACAAGGTCCGAGGTAAGAGGGCAGCAGGTTAGTCCCACTCAGTACCCACGTCTTGACAGTTTGAGAACTGTCAGTCTTCAACACACGATGTTCTGGGTTTAACTGCAACCAGGATGTTGCACTTTTCCCACACCTCTCAAGAACATTGATGGTATATATTTTATCTCAGTAAATACTAAGCTTAAAAGTGAATGTGTCCCTTTCACATAACTGGTTCTTTTTTTCTTCCATTTCTGCTTATGTCATGGTTTCAACTCTCAAACGGCAACTTCACAAACATTGATCAGTTACAAAGGGGCCTGCCGCACAGCCCCAACACCGCTTCTAAATAAATCGCAGACCAAGGGTAGGAACAAGGGACCTACACCAAGGACCACCCCCACTATATCACTATGTACTCCAAGGCACGGGAAAACAGAACAGGCCCCTACTGCTGTACCCCTCCCCTGCAGCCTCAGGCACCCAGGGGCACCATCACATGCATGGCTGACACATAGACCCCCAGCTAGCCACGAGACTGAGCTGTTAGCACACTTCCTTCTGCTCAAGACAGACACAACTGACTGAAACAAAACCTGGAAACTAGGGAAAAATTACTGTCAGGCATGATATTTTAAAAGGGGGAGGTATCGCACAAATTTGACAATTCTAAGCTTTTTGCTTTGATTTTTACTAGTTAATTTTGACTCTTGTTGACTGGCCAGTTGTGACTTACAAGCCAGCTGGTATGGAAAGGTTCAACATGCTATCACTTAAAGAATTGGGGCTATTCCACTTCATATAAACACAGAGGTTGAGTAAATAATCCCTAAGGCTCACTTTAACTCTTACTATACTATGGGCCTAACACAGTGGTTTTTGGGTTTTTTTTTAATTCAACTGATTATTATTACTATTATTTTTGAGACAGTCTCACTCTGTTGCCCAGGCTAGAGGGCAGTGATGCAGCCACGCCTCACTGCAGCCTTGATCTCCGGGGCTCAAGTAATCCCCCCACCTCAGCCTCCCGAGTAGCTGACACTACAGGTATGCACCACCACGCCCAGCTAATTTTTTTTTTTCTTTTTAATTTTCTGTAGCGACAGGATCAACCATGTTGCCCATAGTCTTGAACTCCTGGGCTCAAGCAATCCTTCCACCTTGGCCTCCCAAAGTGCTCAGTTTACAGGCGTGAGTCACCGTGCCCAGCATATTCAGCAGACTTTACATGTAATGACAGGTTATTTCTAAATATATCCTTTAGGAAGAGATCTATTTCAAACAAATATTCTGAGAATTAAAACTTAAACTGAAGTTTATGAAGCATTAACTTTACTGGCAATGTTTTCTTTCTAAAGCTGAGAGATGGATACATGGTGGATATTACTGGTTACAGCTTTAGAGTGTATGGAAATATTTCCTATTAAGCTCCAATTTTAATTGTAGCAATGATAAAATGTACACTAAGTGAAGAAATGGTTCCACAGAAGATTATGCTCACCCTCACAGCTGTACAAGCCAGCTTGCAAGTAACAGAAGACTCATCCTTCAGTGTTTTCCGCAGCAAAGGAATGCAATCCGCCAAAGAAAATGTATTTCCTAACCAGAAGAACAAGAAACAAACATCATTATGTAAACTTAAACCTTAGTAAGGATATCTAGAAAAAACACAGCTGAAAAACTGGCTATTACCTGTCAGGGTTCTAATGGCGCCCATCCAATCTCCCACGTGGAAGCGGGACCTGCTGAGGATGGAGCAGATGAGGGTCCCACAGAGAATGGCAGTGGCTCCTCGAACCTGTGGGTCTCCATGATCGATGTAGTTCAAGATATCTGAGACAAATTGTTCCTCTGTGGAGATAAATTGCCCAGTCATGGAACAATTTCCTACTATCAACTTTCTAACTCAAAACAAAAGCTTAATTCTCAGGAAAGAGAAAAAGGTGTGAAGAGAAGATCCAAATTCAGAAATGACTTCACTATAATAACCCTAAGTGATTAAAAAAAAAAAAAAAGTTTCAGGATTTAAGGATTACAGATTCATCATATTGCCAATATGTCCTTAATACCACAGACTTTCTGGATTATAATTCTAGGTTGTCAGATAGTAAATCTGATTAAAATTCCAGATTCCACTTAAAAAAAGATTAGAAAAAACCCTATATATAAACCTTACCTCACATAAATTCAAAAACACAAGTGTGCCCTCTCACCCAAAGAAAAAGAGAGAGCGAGAAGGCGCCATAATAAGCACGGGCAGGGTGGAGACATGGGTCCACTGCTGCCTCAGCCAGTCCTGGTTCCCACTCACCCTGAGTGTGAATGCCTGGCCTGGCTGAGTGTGACTCAGCGCCACCATGACCATGCACAATTTGTGCTTTAGGTTTAAACCCGACGCGTATATAAGTTGGCTCTTACGTGCTGAGGTTTCTATTTTTCTCCCCTATGGGTTTCATCTAAAGAGAAACCATGAAACAAAGAACTTCACTATTCATGTGTTTTCTGAAGAGCTACAACGCGGGTCAAATATCCCAAATAAACTCAAATCACCGCTCTAAAACTAATATAGTCAATACTGAAATCGTTTTTACAATAATGATTAAATCTGAGAAAATAAGATGTGAACTTTTAACATACCAGGGTATTCCGTGGTGTCAAGAGGAACTTTATAGAGTTTGCTGAAGAAAGATTCCGGGTGGAGGGCCACAGCTGCTCCCACACAGCTGAGGGCCAGGGCCTTCACGCTGACCCTCACATCCCTGTCCGGAACCAGCACTGCAAAGACATCACCCAAGCCACCTTCAGCCTCAAACAACAGATTGTTTTCAAATGAACAAAACCAGACCCAATAACCTACCTGCTCCCATCATTTCCTCCCTTCCCCTTGGCTAGTGAAAACCAAACTCATCCTCAGATTCTACTGCCCTGCTGCACACAGTACATAGACGGGCACCAAGTTGACCTCTGAAACCTAGTTATTTCCTTCAACTCTGCACGTCCCCTTTTGTACTCACCATTTTTTCCCCCTGTTAGCAAAAACGAAGCAGATAAAAGGCGGACACAATGGACAAGAGGTGCGGAATCATCATCATTGGACTGTCCGATGTCACCTTTGATGCGACAAGGCTAGAAAAGAGACAATGACACTTGTTTGTCTCATACTCAACCAATACATTCATGCATTAGTTCATTCAACAAATAGTCCTAGAGCAGCACTTACACTGGGTGCTGGGGATAAAGAGATGCCCTGGTCTGTGCTCATGTGCACACCTGACTTCACAGAGACCATGGCCAAGCAGAAACCGACAAGTCAGAGGCCGCAGGACACAGGGTCATGGGGCTGTGGCAGGGGATAAATGCAGCATGCAGGGAGGGTGGGCACAGTAAGAAGGCACCTGACACTAGGCATTCAGGAAAGGCTGCTCTGGAAGCAAAGCATGAGTGGTCTTCTACAGGACAAGCAGAAGCTACTCAGGGAAAGGCAACAGCCTGGGGAAGCACAAAGCTAAGAGGAAGTGGGCCTGGTAGACAGGGAGATGCCGAAGGCTGTAATTCTGATTGCTGGGAGAAACTGTGAAAGGCTATTCCTTGCCCTTGAGGAATTAAAAGTGAAGACAGTTACATTTACATGTAAAAAGATAATATAAACAGAGACTTTTAAAACAGTTCAATAGAACCAAAACATGAAACGGTGCAAGGCCATACGCAGCCATCAAATGAATGGTTCAAGAAATCAGACAAGGGGCCGGGCGCGGTGGCTCAAGCCTGTAATCCCAGCACTTTGGGAGGCCGAGACGGGCAGATCACGAGGTCAGGAGATCGAGACCATCCTGGCTAACACGGTGAAACCCCGTCTCTACTAAAAAATACAAAAAGTAGCCGGGCGAAGCGGCAGGTGCCTGTAGTCCCAGCTACTCAGGAGGCTGAGGCAGGAGAATGGCGTAAACCCGGGAGGTGGAGCTTGCAGTGAGCTGAGATCCGGCCACTGCACTCCAGCCTGGGCGGCAGAGTGAGACTCCGTCTCAAAAAAAAAAAAAAAGAAAGAAAAAAGAAATCAGACAAGGAAACATTCAGTACAGCATAGATTTCTCTGGGGCACACTCTCAAAGGAGGCAGGACTCAGGCAATTCTTAACGCTGTGGGTAGCACCTGGAAAGGCGGAAAACAACAGGCCTGGGAAGAGCTGGTATTTAAAGGGGAAATTTAAAGGCCCAGGGATGGGAAAGCAATAAAGTAGAGAGTAGCCAGGGCGACTTTACATCCTCACACAAGCTCAGAATCTACACCAAGTTGTCTCAAGCCTATGTCCCTCACCTTGTTTTCTTGATCACCCGGTTCAGTAGCTTCATCTCTCAACACAAATTTATCAACACTGCTGTCAGAGGGCTGCCTGCTGTGACTCATGTTTTTCAATAAATGTGCTTGTTGAAGGGCTTTAAAAACAGAGAAATCAAGATTAAGTGACAAATTTCCACTTAAAATACAATTATACATTTATGCTAAGATAACTCAAAAGCATAAGACTTAGATCAAGAAAAAGTATGATTATTCCTCAATTGGTCATTTTCTTTTTTTTTTTTTTTTTTTTTTTTTTTGAGACAGAGTCTCGCTCTGTCTCCTGGGCTAGAGTGCAGTGGCCAGATCTCAGCTCACTGCAAGCTCTGCCTCCCGGGTTTATGCCATTCTCCTGCCTCAGCCTCCCGAGTAGCTGGGACTACAGGCGCCAGCCACCTCGCCCGGCTAGCTTTTTTGTATTTTTTTTTTAGTAGAGACGGGGTTTCACCGTGTTCGCCAGGATGGTCTCGAACTCCTGACCTTGTGATCCACCCGTCTCGGCCTCCCAAAGTGCTGGGATTACAGGCTTGAGCCACCGCGCCTGGCCCAATTGGTCATTTTCATCAGCTATTCAGAACTCAGAAAACAATATCAAAGGATTTCTTCTTGATAGCAAAGATATACTTAAGATGTCCAGGGCTGAATACAAGACCACTTTGTAGTGCGTCCCCTGTGGTCCACATACCCATGGAAGAGTTCCTGAAGGCCTCCGAGGCTGCATCAGGAAGAACACCTGTGGCTTCCTCATCTTCATCCTGGGGCTGTCCAATCTGCAGGCCCAAATACTGGTTGTCGGTACCATCTAACACCTAAATGGTTCAAGGGGGGCTGTGAGAATTTTGAAGTGTGATCACCAAGAGACAAGCCCTCCAACATGGAAATGCAACGAGGAAAGAGCACATTTTACACACAGAACACAAATGTACTCATCTGTCATTTATTTCCATGCGCAGAAATGTGTGCATGGAAACTGCTAAGAGCTTACTGATCACTCATTCCCACTACATTATGAAAAGTTCTATTAGCTCTAAAAACTCCAAAAATATTCCAATGTGGACATTTCTTTTTAATATAAAAAAGAAAAAACCCATACAAAAATATTTGTCTTCACAAACAAATTTTACAGCAAGTTGGAAATACGAGGACAAAGCTTTTAGACAAAAACATAACAATATAACAGGTTATCTCCTAAATTGCAAAGACTAAATCTACTAAATTTAGGGCATGGTATTTCATATGTTTAGCCATCAGCTTGGGGCATGATTCCACATCACAAGTTGTTCCATGTCCACTTGAAATGTCCTGTGTAATTTACCTAAAAAAACTGAGCAATGGACTCTAAAACTACCAGCAAATTATTACCAAAATATTATTTTATTAAGTTTGCTAACTATTATACTATTAAGTAAAACACTCAATGACACAAATGTTTTAAATTAAAATCAGAATGTAAAAGCAACTCCATTTCTGGGTATTTAGCCAAAAAAAATGGAAAGCAGAGTCTCCAGAAGATATCTGTACACACATGTTCATAACAGCACGATTCACAATAGCTAAAGCATGAAAGCAATACAAGTGTCCATGGACAGAGAAATGGAAAAGCAAAATGTGGCCTATCCATACAATGGAATAGCATTTGGCCTGAAACATTAGGAAGTTCTAACACAGGCTACAACATGCATGAGCTTTGCGGACATTATGCTAAGTAAAACAAATACTGTGTGACTCCTAAAGTATATAAGAACCTAAAGTAGTCAAATTCAGAAGACAGAAAGAAGAATGGTGGTTGCCAGGGACTTGGTGGGGAAGGAAGAATATAGAGTTCAATGGGAACAGAGCTTCAGTGTCACATGATCAAAAGGTTACACAGATGGGTGGTAGCGACGATTCCATGACATTAGCTGTATACGTAAAAAATGGCTAAGAAGGTAGATTTTATGTTACACATATTTAACCACAGTCTTTAAAACTAAAAATAAAATGGAGTATAAAACAACACAGACTTGTACCAAACGTTATTAGACTATCCATGAGGGTTTCTTGTCCACTGACTCAAGAGATTAGAGGTCCTTACACCTATGCTGCTATAAAATGGGAAATGTTGTAAAAGTTTTTTGAAAAGCCAAAAGTTCTTAAAATAATGCACAGTATTAATCACATTTCATTAAGACCACAGATCTGTTTATAATAGGCTCCTTAAGGATTTTTAAAAATAATTATTTAACCAGGGCCCAAAAAGGCCTTAAAAAATGTAAAATGCACTCAATTTTAGCAGAGTTCATATAATCAACTATTCCAATTTTTTACCTCAGTGTTCAATGGAAAAGACACTAAGCTGTTCCCTTCAGTGAAGGTATCAGATGAGGCCAAGCTCTCCATTAGTGATCTAAGCTGTGCTGTCATTAGGGGTATTAGACAAGAAGACAACAAGCAGGAGGGTTCAGGTCTGGGTCTCCAGGGAAGAGCTCAAAAGATGGCAGACAGTAGGGTTGGGCATGGTAGCTCACAAATGTAATCCCAATACTTTAGGAGGCCGAGATGGGTGGATCACTTGAGGTCAGGAGTTTGAGACCAGCCTGGCCAACATGGTGAAACCCCGTCTCTACTAAAAATACAAAAATTAGCTGGGTGTGATGGTGCCCACCTGTAATCCCAGCTACTCAGGAGGCTAAGGCGGGAGAATCGCTCGAGCCTGGGAGGCAGAAGTTGCAGTGAGCTGGGAACGTGCTACTGCACTTTATTTTTTTATTTTTATTTTTTTGAAACGGAGTCTCGCTCTGTCACCCAGGCTGGAGTGCAGTGTCACGATCTCGGCTCACTGCAACCTCCGCCTCCTGGGCTCAAGCAATTCTCCTGCCTCAGCCTCCCTAATGGCTGGGATTACAGGCACGTGCCACCACATCCAGCTAATTTTTGTATTTTTAGTAGAGACGGGGTTTCACCATGCTGGCCAGGCTGATCTCGAACACCTGACCTCAAGTGATCCGCACACCTCGGCCTCCCAAAGTGCTGAGATTACAGGCATGAGCCACTGTGCCCAGCCTCCACTGCACTATAGAGTGAGACTCTGTCTCAAATAAAAAATAAAAGATGGCAGGCCCTTCTGCCCACTTACAATTTCAGAACTGTCTGAAGGGGTGACAGCTGAATCAGGCCCTTCGGTGGTGGTCTGGGAGCTGTCGCTGATGGGCGAGGAGGCCTGGGTCCCATCATTCAGGTCCATGGCAGGGTCAGATGGCACAGCGCTGACCTGGCTGGAGCTGTGGCTCAAGATATCCTCCTCATCCCCATCAGTGGCAGAGCTTGTCAAGTCACAGCTGGCCAGATCCACTGAGTCCGCCTGCAGCGTGTGCTGTGACCGTGGCTGCTCTGTGATGATGTCATGACCTGATGACCCTGGAGTGGAAACCCCTGAAGAAGTAGCCAGCTCTCCACTGATATCATCCTTCACTGAGGCTGCAGACAGAGAAACACTCATTTGTCAAATGGCGAGAGAAAACATTCCATATGGAATCAAAGGCTTGCAAAATAACAAAAAGTTCCACTATCATCAAATGTTTTAACTGCATAACATCCTGAAGACAGTGAAATGCAGGACAGCAGTGCATCCTTCAAGTACCACTCACACTGCCTCTCACTACAGTACCCCTGTTAATAAAATAAGGCTTATCAGAAGGTAATATTCTCAAACGGTGTTTCACTGCAAAAACTGAAGTTCAAGTTCTTAACCAACGACTCCAAGCCTTGGCTAGGGCAATTCATAAAGACGTTCGTAATTAAGGGGCAGCCTAGTCAGGGGCACAAAACTAGGCGGTCACAGACATGCAGGTCCTCTAAGCAAGCAGTGGCAGAAACAACTGTGAACTCATCTCTCTGGGGTGAGCTTGCCTTCTTCCAAGATCTCCACTCCAGTCCTATTCTCCTGGAAGATAAACTTCTAACACATTTTCCTAGTTGACTTTTTAAATTACCATTTAAAAACAAAAAAGACTATATAGAAATCATGGCAAAAAGGTCAACATGAAGCTGTTGGCAGTGGTCACTCCTGGGGCAGTTGGGTTGGTAAGCCTGTGAGCTTTATACTAGTCTAGATCGCTGTGATGTTTTATTGTTGTTTAATTTGTGGAATCAAAAATAAAATCTATTTTTATTTTGTACATAAATAATTACTACTAGAATTATTCAGATTTTCCTCCCTAAATATTTAAGTGTTACTTTCAGTTCCAGCTAAAATATTCTTTTAGATAGGATTATACAACCAAAACCACCCTCATATAATCCAGTTATTAGTACCTTAAGTTAATCCTCATCATTTATAAAGTACACAGAGAATTTCATTAGGTAACTATCTGTAACTGGCCAGGCAGAGTGGCTCACACCTGTAATCCCAGCACTGTGGGAGGCTGAGGCAGGCGGATCACTTGAAGGCAGGAGTTCAAGAACAGCCTGGTCAACATGGTAAAACCTCATTTCTACAAAAAATACAAAAATTAGCCAGGCGTGGTGACGGGCACCTATAGTCCCAGCTACTTGGGAGGCTGAGGCAGGAGAATGGCTGGAACCCAGAAGGCGGAGGTTGCAGAGCACACCACTCCACTCCAGTGACATTGGGTATCTGCACTGGGTGACAGAGTGAGACTCTATCTCAAAAAAAAAAAAAAAAAAGATAACTATCTGTAAACAAAGGCAGATTCTTTCAAGTTAAACTATCCATAGGCAATTTTTCAGCCCATTTCCAACCCCCAGCATAACCCATCCAACTCATGAGACGTTTCGACGTGCCATCTCCTACTCACAAAGCCCTATGCTTAAGGAGTATAAACCTAAATTTTAAAACAGTCTAAACCACAGAAAACAGCAAATATATGATGCAAACACCACAGACACACAAGCTTCAGAGTATTATGAAAGAAGCCCAAATATCCCCCATTTAAGCAACCTGGGTCTACTGCTGCCCCCAGTTGTGCTGTCCACTAGGTGCAGGGGGACAGGCAGGAAGGGCAAGGGGTGGACGGCAGAGAGTGAAGGTCCACACCAGTGGCTAACTAGTGAGAACTACCTGCAAAGGCAGAGCTGCTGACATCCGATCTCGATTCAGAGTCATCCTCCAAGGCTTCTTCTTCTCCTAAGAGCACTTTGCCTAGTAAATAATGTACCAACATTCCTTTAGTTTGCTAAAAATAAGGATTTCAAAATTAAGTAAATGCACTCTAAAATGAAACTCATAAGAATATTTAATTTACTCTAATATGGTTTATCATCATATGTAAGTATTTTTATACCTCTATAGTATTAAACACAAAGAATGTAGAGATGTTATGTTTAGAATGCTATTAAAGTTAATAAACCTATATGGAAAAAGTTAAAAGCAATGATTCTCAAAGTATACCACAAAACATTTTAATAATTAATATTTATTGATTTCGATTATTAAATAATCTATAGTACTACTTAAACTTAAAAATAGTAAGTTTTAACTGTAAAGACCCAATGCTACTGGCCTTTGAAATATTCATGTCATAGCTCCAATGACACACCAGAATTTATACATAAAACTCTAATACCTAAAAGTCACTTTCATTTTATTATCTTTTAATTTTCTTGACTTTATGATTAACAATCAGAACTCAAGCATTATATGATCTGGAAGGATGAAATAATATTTCACTTGAAAGTTCTAAAAATATATTTTATTGTTCATCTTCAGAATTACATTAACGAGAACAAATGAAACCAACAGTCTTAATATGATTTAACTGAACTCATTAAATCTTTGCGGCTACATTACATATTAATGTCATTAAATGACACTATCAAAATAATTATTGGAAATTTCTAATTTCTGTTCTTCAAAGAATAAGTCAGAAGTATGATAACTTCCACAAACTTACAATGATGTGACATTAAAGGTGAAAAAAATTAGCAAAGGAAACCCAAAATCTAGGTTAAATTAACACAGCAACTTGGCCTATCTACTAAATAATAGGAAACTTTATTACAAACTAAGTTCTTTTACCTTGAGAAATCAAATTAAATGCCAAAAAGGTGAATTCAGATCTTAACAAAAGCCATCTCTATCTTCCAAATCAGTGGTTTGCAAATATGTTCCACAGAGCCATCCCCAGGGTAATTTCCTCGAAGGCACAAGCAATAGGCTGCCCTCAGAAGAGAGGCTCCAGGACACCCCTGCCACTTGCACCCTAATCCTATATCCAACACAACTCTACTTTCATCTGTCTTAAAATTTGGGCAGATTGGCCGGGCGTGGTGGCTCAAGCCTGTAATCCCAGCACTTTGGGAGGCCAAGACGGGCAGATCACGAGGTCAGGAGATTGAGACCATCCTGGCTAACACGGTGAAACCCCGTCTCTATTAAAAAACACAAAAAAGTAGCCGGGCGAGGTGGCGGGCGCCTGTAGTCCCAGCTACTCGGGAGGCTGAGGCAGGAGAATGGCATCAACCCGGGAGGCGGAGCTTGCAGTGAGCTGAGATCCGGCCACTGCACTCCAGCCTGGGTGACAGAGCGAGACTCTATTTCAAAAAAAAAAAAAAAATTTGGGCAGATTTCACTTAAAAAAAGGATTTTCCAGCTATAGCAAAACAGTTTGAAGACACAGCTCTAAATGGGGGAAAAAATACCAAAAAGGCTTAAAAGAGACAGGATATAGCCCATGTCCTAGCCAGAAGAGGATAAACTAATCTTAACAAAGTGAACCAGCCACCTTCTTTTTCACTGCCACTGGAAAGAGTGACTAAGAAACAAAGAAGTGTCAGAGTAACTGACTAAGTCTGAAAATCTCTCCTAATTCAAGAATATAGAGATTAATTTTTCCTAGACTCCTTTTGGCTTTTCAACAATGTTTCACTAAAATCTCAAACTTGATTAAGTATCTCATAATGTGATGACCCAAATATTATAGATTCCAAGTTCTTTCAAGAAATGTTTACTTAATTCAATGAAGGCTAGAATGTTATTCCTGTTAAGATCCCATTCAATACTGCAAATAATATTAGGCATTAGGCTCTCAATTAAACACTCAAATCATGACACAAAAAAGGATCAGTCTTTTAAGATTTCAAAACAGAAAGTGACAGCAATTGTTTTCCTATGCAAATCCCCACTGGAAAAGAAAATAACTGGCATTGCAAAAGATAATATGTACCAAAACTATCAGAAACACTTTAATAAAAGTTAAGCTTTATCAGAACATTCTGATATGCACAAAGTTAGATATGGCTGAAAAATGATAACCAGGTCCAAATTAAAATAGCCCAACAAAGGAAACTTTTTTTTTGTTTTTTTTAACGACACGAGGTCTCATTCTGTTGCCCAGGCTGGAGTGCAGTGGCATGATCACAGATCACTGTGACCTCAAACTCCTGGGCTCAAACAATCCTCTTGCCTCAGCCTCCTGAGCAGCAGCAGAGGCTACAGGCACATGCCACCATGCCTGGCTGTTTTTTTGTTTGGTCTTGTTTTGGTAGAGACCGGGTCTCATGACGTTGCCCAGGCTGGAAAAGAAGCTACTTAATAATATTCCTGACTAATACTAAACAAAATTCACTGGGAAGATAAGTTAACTTCATAAAATATAACAACACATTCCCCAAGGCAGGTATGGGCAAACTACAGCCTGCCTGTTTCTGTAAGTAAAGTTCTACTGGAACATAGCTGGCCAGTAGCTCATGTATTGTCTACAACTGCATTCCTGCCACAGGGCAGAGCTGAATGGTTGTAAAAGAGACCATACGGCCCATAAAGCTAAGATGTTTACACTCTGTCCCTTTACAGAAAAAGTCTGCTGACCCCGAACATTAGAAATTGATGATGCATTCAAAATTTATGACAAAGCAATTCTGATACGAAAGTAATTGTTAAAAGCCACCCTATAAAACTATTCAGGCCTGGTTATCAGATTCCAGCAACATTCACACATATAATCACTCCACTGAGAAGATATATACATACATAGAGTCCAATACAGTATTACAAGAAATACAAGATACATTACATTACAGAAATACAAGGAAATCAGTAAGATTCAACACAAGACTCTGATTTCTGAAATAATCACCTTTTTGTTTTCTTGAAAGGACAGGGCTGCATGAGGAACCCCCTCCAGCTGTCAATCACAGAAAGTGACAGATAAAGTAACAAGCTGATAAAATCTAGAAGAAATGTGAAAATCTTCAAACAGCTTGATTCAACTTTAAAACTAGAGAAAATGTGAACGTATTTCCACAGGAAGCACTTAACATCACAGTTCAACATTTTAATTTCAATATGAAAATTACATTAACATTCAAATATATAGTTCTAAAGATATGACCTAAGAAGTCAAAAAAGCTAAGATAAATTGCATTTTAAAAGCCAAATTAAAAGTATTAGAAATCTCAGATTATTGGGTAGACTAACAAGTATAACTTTTCATTAGCGATGAGTATTTCCACTCATTATTTGTAAGGCATGCATTCCATACAGAAAAAGATTCTTCAGTGTAAAGGACAGGAAACAAGGCAGATTAATATTTCCTGCTCACGGTTCTGGGAAACATTTATGCTCACACGAGGCAGCAACGAGACTTCAGTCAGACTCTCTCTAATGTGGACACTGTGAGTAAAGGCCACGCTGCACACGCAGTGCACTACACCGACCACGCTGCAGTGGCCTAGGAGAGGCCAGAGTCAGCAAAAGCTTATCCATAGCCTGCTAGGCACCAGACCCAGTGGTAGAGGCTGGGATTCAGAGATTCCCACCCACTCCAGCTCCCAAAGGCAGCTCTCATGCCAGAAAGGACCCACTAAGCTCACTGCTCAGGGCAGCACTGCATGGTGGGACAGGGCCCAGCCCCAGGCACATGGAGAGGAGCTGACTGGGCAGTGGAGGCAGACACAGAGCTGGGGACAGAGGGATTTTCTAAAGTCGGGCCAGGAAGGAACTCTCAGATCCCTCTGACGACTTACAGTTGCCATTTCTGGCAAATTAACACAAGGATCCTAGAACTATTTTCCCTACTGTTTTCATTTCTCAGCAACTGAAACGCCACAGGAGGCAGTCAAGGTAGAGAAAGAATCAGGAGGAGGGGCTTTAAATGTGTGGCCTCATTTTGCCACCTAACCTTCTAAACTTTAATTCTCTGATTTTTAAATTTTGTTGAGACAGCATCTCTTGTTCTGTCACCAGGCTGCAGTGCAGCTGCCATCACAACTCACTACAGCCTCAACATTTTGGGCTTAAGCAATCCTACCACCTCAGCCTCCAAAGCAGCTGGGACTACAGGCACGTGCCGCCATGCCCAGTTTTTGTTTTTTTTTTTTTTTTGGAGAGACAGGGTCTCACTTGGCCAGGCTGTCTCAAACTCCTGGGCTGAAGTGATCCTTCCAAAGTGCTGAAATTTCAGGCGTGAGCCACCACACACAGTCCAACTCCCCTATTTATAAAATAAAGATGAAATCTGTATTATAAGTTTTGGCAAGGAAGATGCAATGCAGACTGCTTAGCACAGGGCAGGCCCATCATCCATAGAGGGTAACTAGTATCACTGAAAAGTTAATTGTAAGAGTAGACCTTACTAATAACTTGCCTATAAGTTCCACAATACTCCCACTACGGCTTCGGCCACCAGACTCCTCCTTAGCAGCGGTGAGCTGCCCAATGCCGCCCACTGTGGTCAGGGCTTGCAGAAGCTCGGGGGGAGGCGTTCTGAAGAGCTGCTGCAACAGCTCCAGGGCTCCGGTCACAACATTGTGGTCTTGGTGCTGTGTATGATGTAACGTCAGTTCATAAACCTAGAAACAGAGAAACACAGGTGTTCTGGTCAGGTTTATAAAATGCATCCTAAGCTTCACTTTTTTTTTTAACAGGACTTCGTTGGCAAAGCTTACACCTTAATTTCTCCCCCTAAATATTTCCCTATCACTTCTACCAATGTGATCATTACCTTCCATGATTTTTTCATTGTTATATTCATTCCTTAAAAATAAATGGAGCACTTCCACTAAAGAAGCAGCATGAGAATGAAGATCTCTATTTCCCAAAACTGGTGACTAGGAAAGGGGAAATAAAGTCCAGCATACACTGAGGGAAGAGTTAGCTTGACACACATTTAAAAATCAAAAAACACTATTATGAGTGCCACTGAGAAAGAGCTACCAGACATTTTAAAGGCAGTATGCCAGGCCGGGCGCGGTGGCTCACGCTTGTAATCCCAGCACTTTGGGAGGCCAAGACAGGCGGATCACGAGGTCAGGAGATCGAGACCAGCCTGGC
>NW_012114522.1:169665-182028 GCF_000951035.1 Colobus angolensis palliatus | reverse complement strand
TATCACAGTGCTCCCCAACCTTTCTGGCACCAGAGACTGGTTTCATGGGAGACAATTTTTCCACAGGGCCAGGGGATGGTTTCAGGATGAGACTGTTCTACCTCAGATCATCAGGCAGTAGACTCTCATAAGGAGCACACAACCTAGATCCCTTACATGTTCTGTTCACAATAGGGTTTGCACTATGAGAATCAAATGCTGCCACTGACCTGACAGGAGGCGGAGCTCAGGTGGGAATGCCAGCTCACCTGCTGCTCACCTCCTGCTGGGCAGCCTGGCTCCTAACAGGCCATGGACCAGTACCACTCCGCAGTGTGGGGGCTGGGGACCCCTGCTATATCACATTATATGAACATAATGAATTTATTCTTTTTCCCTTTAATTAGAGTTGCCAGATAAAATACAAGGGCACCCAGTTAAATTTAAATTGTAAACAAACAACAAATAATTTTGTAGTGTAAGTATGTCCCACATGATTTGGAATATACTTACATCATAAAATTACTCATAATTTATCTGAAGTTCTAATTTCACTGGCATCCTGTATTTTTATTTGCTATTTGCCAACCCTATCTTCAGTATTATAAAATACATATGTTTCTTTTTTAAAAAATCAGACAGTGTAGAAAAGTATAAAGTAAAAAGTCTCACTTTCAGCTCCTCTGATGGTAACTGCTATACCCCTGAATCCCAGGTCATCAAACTACGGTGCACAGTTCAGGTCTGGCCCACACCTGCTTTTGTACATCAAGTTTCACTGGAACACAGCCACATTTATGGGCTGCCTGTGGCTGCTTTCGTGCTACAAAGGTAGCGGGGACTAGTTGCCACAGAGTTGGAATGGCCTGCAAGACTGAAAATATTTACTATCTGGCCCTTTACACAAAACATTTGTGGGTACCTGCTCTAGGTAATCAGCTTATACCTTGACTTCTTAAGCCATCTATTTTGAACAAAGAATCTCCTGGCTCCTCTCAATGTAATAAGGAAATCAGCACCCACATTTCCTTCACCTCATCTGTCGCCTCCTAAATTCTGTTACCAACAGCACTGCTTTCATACTATGGAGATTTCCATTTACATGCTACTAGGTAACACTATTTACATTTAATGTTCCCTGCCTAGAAGCTGAGCTGAAAAACTTAATTAAAAATAAACAATATGTATCTTATGTATCATGTGTCCATAAATGTTATTCACTGCATAATTTATGAATAATGTTCAAAAATGTTATTCACTGCAATAATGAAATCTTTCTTTCTGAGTCCAGTCACAATAACCTAGACTCAGAAAGAAAGAAATATTTCATTACTACTCCATGTCATTTGAAAGAGAATGCCCCAAGATTAATGGTCAAATGGGTTCTCTTACGGTAATCTATTACTTGCTTAAAATTTATTATGCATCTTATTTTGCTTCATACTTGGATCATGAATTTCCTTTATAAATCTTGCTGGCTCTCCTATGGATGGTTACTAATTGCCTTTTTCTCCCTCCTTATTAATAATATATGCATATGCCTTCCCTCTGCCCACTTTCTTAAGCATACTATTTATTCAAGAAGAATGGTTTCTAACATGAACTACACGCCGAACAACAATCATCCTAGAATTGTTTTTATTGCATGCCTAGGTGAGAGACTTCGTTTCTTGGATTTCAGGGCTTCCTCTATTTTTCAATTTATTTCTTTTTTAAAAAGCACACATGGAAAGCAAATTGAGCTCCTGCATATCTAAAATTATCAATATTTTGCCCACACTTGCTTAATAGTTTGGCCAGGCCTAGGATTATATTAAATTCTAATTAAATATGGTTAGCCAAACTACATTTGCTGAATTGAACATCTCATGGTAATTTAATTAAGAACAGTTATTAGTCAAAAGAAGATGGAGTAAGATATGTTATACAGATCATCATATCCAGAGTTTGCTAGTTCAAAAATGTGCCATATCATTTATTTACTTTGGAGAAAGGTATTAAGAAAATCAGCAATTAGGTCTCACATCCATACCCTTTCTTCCCCTTCACCCTCTATCCCTGTCCTTCCAGGATTACTGCAATCCCAATTTAACACAGTTTTGACCTCCTTCTAACCTCCATAACCAACACTCTTGCTAATCTATGAGAAAGCCTGGAGGCCTTTTCAGGACCCACCGTTGCTCTGTCTATGCACCCACACTCATGTGCTATGAGCATTCTCTCACTCTTTCACTCCTGGACTTGGCAAAGACCACATTTTCTGTCTATAAAGCTCCTGTCTTCTCCCAGTTCTCTGTACCGGGTCAGATTCCACGTGCCCGTAAGTGACGGCTCATGACTGAACCTCTCCAGGCCCTACCATGTGCCACTTAACCTTGCTAAACCGTTTCGTAATTATTTGCTTCTCCCAACAGACCAATGGTCTCTAAACTTTCATGATCAAGCAGCCTTTTCAAAAGCATCTGTTAAAAAAAATTGAGCATGTAGTCTCAACACTTTTTAAAAGAGTATACTTACCTTAAAATATTATATAAGAAATACTGAACTCAGATATAAAATATACACTAAATCTGACAAGGCTTTTCCTCCAATTATTGATGTACAGGAAATACAGAGAACAGAAAAAGGTGTTAATTTACACAATGGAGATGTAAGCAGTATATGAGACCACAGGAAAACTTCGAAGACAAACAATCTGGTTTCTCAATAAATGAACTCTAAGTGGAAAAACAATTCGGATGGAGGGGAACCAGTTGATCAAAAGATGTACAATCCTTATCAACCAATTTTATTTATATGCTGATTCCAAAAGAGTAGAGAGAAAAATTTACAATGAGTTAGTGGGTATTTGATGTAGGAAATGTTTAATATTTTCAGGTCTAACAATGGCACTGTTTTGTGACATTGTTTTGGAGTTTCGTTTTGTTTTTTTGAGACAGAATCTTGCTCCATCAACCAGGCTGGAGTGCAGTGGTAAAATCATGGCTCACTACAGCCTCAACCTTCCAGGCTCATGTGATCCTCCCGTCTCAGCCTCCCAAGTAGCTGGGACTACAGGCATGCACACCACACTTGGCTGATTTTGTTTTTTTTTTTTAAAGACATGGGGTTTCACCATGTTTCCCAGGCTGGTCTCAAACTCCTAGGCTCAAGTGATCTGCCCGCCTTGGCCTCCCAAAGTTCTGGGACTACAGGCATGAGCCACTGTGCCTGACCATCATTAAGTTTTAAAAATAAAAAAGAGTCCTCATCTATAGAGATACTGAAATACTTATAGATGAAGTAAGAGGATGATTTCGGTTTGCTTCCAAGTAATAAAAAAAAAGGGAGAAGTAGGATTATAAATGAAATATAACTGGTCATGATTTGATACTTTTGCATGTATGGAATTCTCAATATAAGGCCAGCTAAAAAAAAAAAAAAAACAGGTAAGGTAAAGATGAAATAAACTATATTTTAAATGTATTACTACCATGGCTACACCCTTTTTACTCAACAAAATATTCAGCAGTGTTTTTTGTGAAGGAAATATAATTAAATGTCATATCCCATGAGACTCTGCTTTTATTCTGTAAAATAACCAAAGGGCAGCTGGTTGGAATAGAACTCTCAGTCCCAATACTTTCTTAGAGTTCACTCTTGCTCAGCTGCTTATCAATAAGCAGCACTTACATGGCCTTCACATGTGCCAGGAAGCATTCTAAGCACTTCACAAACACTACCTAACTCAGTGCTTAAATTATTAGCATTATCTTCAATTAATGATTCTATGCAAGAATCATTTTAAGTCACTTACAATTTTTTATCCTACAAAATTTAGCTAAATGGCACATATTAAGCACAATAAAAACCCTGACCTAACATTTTAAGTAAAGTTCAAAAAATCCAATTGCTTAAAATGAGGCTGCATTGTTACACAGTTAGTGAAAATAACCTGAGTAAGCATGCTACAAAGAACTGAAGTCAACTGCCAATCACAGTACTTTAGAATTACTGCAGGGTTTCTCTGCATCGGAAAGAGAAGTTCCAACATTTTGTTCTGACACCCCAAAGGACCACGTCCCACCTCCCTGAGGGGGCATACCACCCTGCCTCGACCAGTGCACCCGGCCACAGGCTCCACGGGGCAGAGGCTGCAGCGGAAATACTCACTACGGGATCCCCAGCACCTACCCCAGAGCCGAGTACACAGTGGGTGCTCAATCAGTATTTACTGGGTGGATGAACACATATAGTAACCTCTGGTTTTAGAAACAGAGCGGCACCTGAAGAGGCATCACCTGCATCTGACTCACAGTGACAATGACATACAGAGGGAAGGCAGCTAGAGGTCAGCACCTAGGGTTGGAACCGAGCAGCACAGCTCCAGAGTCCACACCTCTAACCCTTGGTTCTGCCGCTTCTCTTCCAAAGTAATCAGTTCTTCGAATGTCAGTTGTTCACACGCAGGGCCTAGAGTAAACCCTGTGCTCCTACCTGGACAAGCTGCTCTGCAGAAGGAGAGACCTCCATTTCTTTCCGTGTCACTCCGAAGCTGCCTTTCAGGCTTGTATCCTTGACCTGCTGCTGCAGCAAGGGCACCAAATACCTCAGGGTGAGCAGCACGCCAAGAATCAGCAGGGTGGAGTGTTCCTCCTCGACAGGAACCAGTAAGCCTGTGGGGGCGGCAGTAAGATATCTTAACATCCAACTCACTGTTTGCAGATTCCCCGCTTAATTTGTTAAAAAAGAAGAGATCCTGAGAGATCAATATGGCACGAACATGACCGTGAACGAGTACACCATGAGGCCCACTGGGAGTGGCTACACACCCATATCCTTGGCTTAGCAGGGTCCTTTCCAGTGAGCCTCACTGCCTTTGAAAGTCAGGTCGTTATTTCATATCACGAGTCCAATGCTCACTTCAGCACTTGCCAGTGTTCATTTCCACAGTTACCCAAACAATAGGAGAAACTGTCAACTGCCTACAGAGAACCCACAGGGACCTGAGGCACAGTCTCAAGCCTCACAGACTCACCATAGTCAGGGCCGGCACAGATGGAGGACCAGGCCCTGGGTGGCAGGCAGGGCTCACACCAGCCCACACCCACTGCCCAGCTAGGTGTCCCTGGGCATGGCTGCATCTGCAGGGTCACAGAGACCCATGCGTGCTCACAGCAGCCCCAATGCAGTTCACATTCAGTCAACCAGTGCCAAATAGCCTGGTCTAGAAGCTGAGGGATCATCTGATTTTAATTATTTCAAAGGTCTATCATGAGTACATGCTGGAGACCCTTCCACTCGTATGCCTCCACCTTACCTAAGAGCACATTTAGTAGCCAGCTATAGAAATACTGTGTCCTTCTTGAGTGCTGGCAGATGCTCACTGCTGATCCAGCAGCTGTCCGCCGAATGGTGGGGGAGCTTGACTTCAGGTTTGCTATGAAGGCCTTTAACAAAACCTATAGAAGCAAAAGTCCAAGCAGATAAAAGATGAAGCTTCTATGAAGCTTACCATGCATTCCATAAAACTTAACTTGAATTAGAAGTTTCCAATTCTTGCAAAGTATATACAGTTTGAGGCTTTTCCTATAGCTGAACTGAAGTACCCCGAATTTGGGACACTCAAGAGCAGTTCACAGACACGTGTACTCTATTTGCTTCTTTATAATCTTCACTCAGGGGACTGCTCAGCATCCATGTCCTCTCTGCAGGGGTGGAGGCCTCAATTCTAGATACACTCTGCCCACAGTATTTGGGGACAATTAAAAAAAAAAAATCAACAAATGACAAAGTTAAGGAGAAAAGAGTACCAGCCAACTACAGTAATGCCCCACCCTAAGAGATGGCTTGTAAAAGTCCTGCTAATGTCACAAAGTTCTCAGGACTGGAACATCTTCAACCGGAAACATCTGCAATTTAACTGGACATGACAGCACGCTACCCACAACTGTTCTCCTGAGAAATTAGGGAATACTTTCTCACTGGGCCTCTAGGACAATCCAAAGGAGAAACTGCTATAATTCTAATGACCATTTAAATCTTGATAAAAATATCCTAAAACTGAAAAGGGGTGACCCATCTAGTCGCAGTATCTTGGTGACTATGTTACTTAGGAACATCCATTTCCCATTATTCAAAACTATGCTCTGAGCCATGACTTGATTCCAATCATTGTTCAGCATGCACTGAGCAATCACTATGAGTCAGGGACCCTGTCGGAGCTATGCCTAGGCAAACAAGCAGTAAACTAGTAACGGACATCTGATTTATAACAAGTTTCTCTGCCACAGCGTGGTTAGCATCCTCTGTTTCTCAGAGGCTTATCGACTCCCAGGGAATTTACACGAGACCTCTGGACACTGTTAGGCACATGATGAGATGCCAGTCACAGGACTCCCCCACCCTAGCCACAGGACTTCCTCCCACCCCAGCCACAGGACTTCTCCCCACTCCAGCCACACCTCCCCCCCAACCCACCGAGCCACCGAGCCCCAGGACTCCCCCAGTGGCTTACTGCCTCCAATTTCTCCCTGAAAAACCACCTGGAGAATAAAGTAGAATTATCTCTGACAAATTTTTTTAGCTGTAAGAAAAGATATTCACATCTTAAAAAACTACTTCAGCCAGGTGCAGCGGCTCATGCCTGTAATCCCAGCACTTCGGGAGGCTTAAGCGGGTAGATCACGTGAGGTCAGGAGTTCAAGACCACCCTGGCCAACATGGTGAAACCCCGTCTCTACTAAAAATACAAACATTAGCCAGGCATGGTGGTACACACCTGCAGTCCCAGCTACTCAAGAAGCTGAGGCACAAGAATCGCTTGAACCTCGGAGGCAGAGGCTGCAGTGAGCCAAGATTGTGCCATTGCACTCTAGCCTAGGTGACAGGGCAAGACTGTGTCTCAAAAAAAAAAAATCATTCTATTGGTCCAAATATACAAGCACAATGAGAGCTACTCATTATTATGATGAGTCAGCACACAGTGAGCTTAAATAGTTTGGAATAATAAAGAAAAACATTTAGTCTGAGAGCTCCACGGGGCCTCCTCAGGTCTAATCTCTACAATCCCAAGAATCCCTTCTCTAAGGCAGCTAACAGGAGGCCCCGAGGCCATGCCACAACTCTTCAAACCGGGAGGACGTACACTGTATTTTAGACTAGATAGCTCCAGTTTTCAACACAGGCACAACATACCTTTAAGAGTACTTCAAAAAGGAAGAGATGCATTAATCATTAAACTTCAGAGCCAAGGGTACTTTAAGGAATGGAAATTAAAATCATAATGTGATTCCAGAAAATACCCATCAGGAAGGCTAAAAGTAAAAGCATCAGCAATTCCAAGTGCTAGCGAGGACCAGAGCTCCTGGAGTCCCCATATACAGCGCCAAAGGGTGAGCTGGTACAAGCACTCAGGAAAGCTATTTGGCAGTTTCTGCTGCAGCTGACATGCACACACCCTATCACCCAACAACTCTACCTCTAGTTGTGCATGATGGAAACCTGCACATGTGCTCCAAAAGACACCCCTATAGTGTGAAAGTAAAAAATGTCTAAAATTGAAAAAAAAAAAAACAAAAATAGCAGAAGCATGTTATTTAGAAATGTGGAAGTTGCCGGGTGCAGTGGCTCATGCCTGTATCCCAGCACTTTGGGAGGCTGAGGTGGGCGGATAACCTGAGGTCAGGAGTTCGAGACCAGCCTGACCAATCTGGAGAAACCCCATCTCTACTAAAAATACAAAATTAGCCGAGCGTGGTGGTGCGTGCCTGTAATCCCAGCTACTCAGGAGGTTGAGGCAGGAGAGTCGCTTGAACCCGGAAGGCGGAGGTTGTGGTGAGCCAAGATCACGTCATTGCACTCCAGCCTGGGCAACAAGAGCAAAACTCCATCTCAAAAAAGAAAGAAAGAAAGAAAGAAATGTGGAAGTAAATATTGGAAGAAACACTAAGAGTTATGTTTGCCTCTAAGACATAAGGATTAAGAGAAAAAGTAGGAAGGGAACTACTATCTTTGTTTATAATCCTGTTGGTACTATTGAATTTCACTGATAATACCTTTGTTTTGTTTTGTTTTGTTTTTAAGAAATGGCATCTTGTTTTGCCACCCATCCTGGAGTGTGGTGGCACAATCACAGCTCAGTATAGCCTCGAACTCCAACTCCTGGGCTCAAGCAATCCTCCTGCCTCAGTCTCCTGAGTAGCTAGGACCACAAGCACGTGCCATCATGCCCAGCTAACTTTTTTCATGTTTTAGCGATAGGGTCTCACTATGTTACCCAGGCTGGTCTCAAACTCCTGGCCTCAAGCAATCCTCCTACCTTAGCCTCCCATGTAGCTATAATTATAGGCACAAGCTACTGTACCAGGCTCTTAATAATCAATCTGAATAAAGCAGAGAGGTAGCAGAATAGATTTTTTTAAATACCTAAGGTTCAGGAAGGAAGTAATTAATGGACTCTATGTTCAACAAAGTGTTAGCATCATCATACTCAAATGGTGATCGGAATCATGAAAATGATGAGAACTAAGAGTACAAAAATACCATCTATCATCTGAGCTCTGACAGCCAGAGATATCACAGAGGGAACTGCCTTCATCAGAGCCCAGTGTACAGACCGGCAGACTGGCGCTGTGGAGCTCTCACAGCCTCTGACCACAAAGGAGACCTACTCCCATTCCAAAGAGATGGTAATAAAAATAACAGCAAGCAGCAGCTACCATTTACTGAGCATGATGAATTACCACACTAAACTCTTTAGATTCATGATCGCCCTTCGTCATTCCAAAACCCCATGACTAGTTTGAATATCTCCTTAGTATTAACAAGAAAACTTCAAAGCTGAGAGAAAAAACATGAGAGAGGCTAACAGTTTATTGCAAGTCATTCAGCTAATAGGAGCAGTAGCAGCTAACATCTGAGCCCTTCCTGTGGGCGACTATGCTACACTCTAACACATATTCATTTATTTCACTCTCAGAATTGCCCGATATGGGTCCCATTAAGGCTTATTTTTCAGAATATGAAGGAAATGGCTTAGAGCTGTTGGGTAGTTTGCCTAGAGGAAAAGAACCAGTAAAGCGGACAGAATTCTAATCCAAGTCCATCTGATTCCACTCTACCCACTGTGAATCATCACCTTCCAAGAGGGCCACTTGGGCTCAAACCCAGGACTGACCCACCAAAAAGGAAGAGGCTAGGAACCCGTAATCTGTAGAGCGTGTGACAGGGTCACTATTTCTGGACATTATAAACAAACACTAAAGTGGATTTGAAGGTGGTTTGTTGGAATGCACAACAGGGAGCCAACAAGCCCTGACAGCTGCAGGACGTTCAGACCCACAAGGCCTCGTCAGTGAGCCTTCTCCTACCTGCAGTCCTGGCACAGCCATCTTTCCACAGCTAGTACAGTCACTCTAGTACACCGAAAACCAATCTGCTCTGGAAATACGCCTTCTGAATTTGCATCTGTAAACCATCTCCCAATTCAACTCTTCACCCCACAGTAAGAAATCAGAAGTGGAAAGAAGTCTTTAGGTGCCTCAAAAATAACACAAATGATGGTAGTCTAAATTACGACATACAACATACTCTAAGAAGCACTCCCACATGACTCCCTGTTCAGAAGCCCTAACCCTCCACAGACTCACTCACAGCATCACTCGCATGTTTGTGATCTGAGGCAACAATCGTACCTTAATTTCATTGTCATTTGCAAAATTGCCGAAAGAAGCCATAATTTTGGGAACAGCTGCAGCCAAGGTCTCCTGGACCGATTCCTCGGGTCTCTTGCTTGTTCGACTTAGGCACGGCAGAAGGTTCACCAGGTAAGGCCTGTGTATGCAAAAGAACGCAAGTCATTCCTCCAGTTCTCCTTCAGGAGAAATAGAAGCAATTCGTTCCCTGTTAGGGAAAAGCCAGTTTCATATGCCAAACGGTCCCTAATGGGGATGGGCAAAGCTCAGCTGAAAGAACGGGAGAATGAAATGTGAATGAAGCTCAAGTGTCGGGAGACATCCTTCATTTCTCTTATGATCACAGAGGATCTAAAAGGCTGGGTTTAAAAATTATTTGCAGTAAATCATAATACTTTTTAAAATACTCATTTTTTTTACTTTTATTTATTTATTTTTATTTATTTTTTTTTGAGACGAAGTCTCGCTCTGTCGCCCAGGCTGGAGTGCAGTGACGCGATCTCAGCTCACTGCAAGCTCCGCCTCCCGGGTTCACGCCATTCTCCTGCTTCAGCCTCCCGAGTAGCTGGGACTACAGGCGCCCGCCACCTCGCCTGGCTAATTTTTTTTTTGTATTTTTAGTAGAGACGGGGTTTCACTGGGTTAGCCAGGATGGTCTCGATCTCCTGACCTCGTGACCCGCCCGTCTCAGCCTCCCAAAGTGCTGGGATTACAGGCGTGAGCCACCGCGCCCTGCCAAAATACTCATTTTTAATTAGAAAATAATAGTGTAAGAAAATACCATTTTAAAAACAAAAACTTTTTAATGGAAATAAAGCTTTCCTGAAAAAGGAGAATTACAAATGGTGTCGTGAGGGGAGAAGAAAAGCACAATGTGTAGGACACAGAGCAGTGAGTCACAGATCACAAGAATTCACCCAGCAAACAGTGTGACAGGGCAGGCCAGGCGCGAGGTGCCAGGAGTGGTGCAGCCCTGCCCTCTAGTGGCAGAGCCTGGCAACAAGCAGGGCCTCAGAGGGCAGTGACCACACCACGAGGCTCCTGGGACAGGGAAAGACAGGGAGGCTAGGGAAACCTCCCTAAGGAAATGACTGTTTTGCTGAGAACTGAGGGGAATAAACAAAACAAACAAACCATCAGGAGGAAGAAAAACGGGCACAAGAGTTTAAATAAGGGAATGACAAGACCCAATTATATTCTTTAAGGTCACTTTGGCTGCTATGTGGAGAACCTGGATGTGTTACTTCAGAAATATAACACATTTTTTGAAATGACAGTAAAAGAAAAAAGACTACACAAAAAGAAATTTCCTTAGTGATTATACCTCTGCACCCATATAAGCTTTTTTTTGTTTTTTGTTTTTTTGAGACAGGTCTCACTCTGTTGCCCAGGCTGGAGTGCAGTGATGTGATCTTGGCCCAACACGACCTCCACCTCCCAGGCTCAAGTGATCCTCCCACCTCAGCCTCTCGAGTAGCTGTGACTACAGGCACGCACCACCATGCCCGGCTAATTTTTGTATTTTTTGTAGAGGCGGGGTTTCACCATATTGCCTAGTCTGAATCAAGCCATTCACCTGCCTTGGCCTCCTGAAGTGCTGGGGTTACAGGTATGAGCCACTACACCCGACCCATGTAAGATTCTTACTGAAACTCAGTTCATACTAATAGTGAGGGTTTAGACCACGTTCCCAGTGACTCAGGATGGAGCTGAGGGTCTATGGGACATCAGCATCAGCTTGTATTGCAGGTTAAGGAGGAGGGAGCTGATGAAAAGTAGTCCTACTTTTGTTTCTCAATCCGTTAAGACACAATTGTTTTGACTAGACAAAACTATTCACAGTGAAACAACTATATTTTTAATTCATGTAATAGACAAATGGATATTTTGCTATAACTCCTACAGTCAGCAGTAATGAAACTGGTACCTCAACCTTCAACAATTTGGCAAGAATCATTTAAGCGAGTACTATGTGCAGACACTGTTACTGCTGTTTAGGCTGCAACAGAGCGTAAGACAGTAAGACCCCTGTTGTCCTGGGGCACACATCCCATAAGTCTCTTGGGGGAGGGGGGGATAGAAAATGAACAAGCACACAGACAGACTGTACGCAACACTTTCTGACACGGATTAGTGCTATGACGGAAACATAAACAGGGCAAGGTCGACTGCCATTTGGAGGGGGCAGAGCAGATTTCTGAAATGACATCTGAGCTGAGACATAAAGGATCAGTAGCAGCTGGCCCCCAACAAAAATCAACATTCAGAATGTACAACTTACCTGCATTTCTGAGGCCGAACCAGGTGAGCCAGCTCGGCAAACCTCCACAGGGCAGCACGCAAACTCCGAGGGGCACCATTCTGAGGGGGTGCAATGAGTGTCGCATTAAGAGTCACACACACTAGTCACCAAGAGGGTTGCATAGAAACGAAGCATTTTCTTTCATTGTTACTTTCTATTTTTAGAGAAAAGGCCATTTAAATGCATAAAACATCTGGTAACTACTTTAAGATCTAGCGGGCTTTAATTATAAAGACATAAAGTAAGTTACCATGTTTAATTCCCATCTCATCTAATAAAAAGCAACCTTTTGAAGAAAAGTAAAGCAAGAGTCTAGCAAACAGCATTCCCTCCTAGCTGTTAATTATTGAATAAAGATGAAATTCCACACATGCTGCTCAACAGAGTGAAGTTTGTTCAGTGATGGAA
>NW_012114522.1:144986-167617 GCF_000951035.1 Colobus angolensis palliatus | reverse complement strand
AAAAAAAAAAAAAAGTATAGGTATATAATTTTTATTTTTGTATATAAATCCTAAAGCCCCTGGAGTAAATCTTCAATCTTCACTAGCAGAACATTCTGTTGGATGACACAGGCTCAGACGGTGCCCTGGACATCTGCAGGGTCCCAGGCACTGTGGGTGTACTTAGAAAACCACAGACCCGCACTCTGGCCCAGAACACTCTCGAGGCCGAGTCCCGCATGCCTTCTGCAGGTGTGGCCCCTCCTCACTGTCAGGTACGCCCATGGTCCCCTGCCCCCCTGACCCAGAGCCCACGGCCAGCTGGGGCCCCATGTTCCTCACAGCACATCTCTCAACCCTCCTTGCTCACTTGTGAGGCTAAACCAGAAATTATGTCCACATGGTCAATTTCAAGCCAGTAACGATGCTAACGGCACAAAGTCCACATTAGGAAAGGGTTTCTCAAGCTAGGGGACAGGATGGGGAAGACTTTGGTGCCCCACTCTCACCCATAGGAGCCTTCTCTTCCAAATGCTTGCCCACCCAAGAGGGAGGAAGCTGTGCCAAACATCAGTCGATGATCTCTTTGATTGTGGTATGGGCAGTCGATATAAATGGACTGAGGTGTATCTTAGTAAAACTTGTGGGTTAACCTACTGGGTCAGCAAGCTTGAAAATCAAAACCAGATCACGTTCTGGGAAATTCGGAGGGGTAACAACATCTCAGAAATGTTTAAATCCTGATCCTGTTGTTGAATTTGTCCTGAAAGTCCTTAAATGAGCAAAGCGAATTGGACATTTATTTAAACATTACTTCTTAAATAAAACTAGAAGCCTTATCAAACCTTGATTTAGCTTTACAAATGTTTTGTAAACAAACACCAAGCTTATTTTATAAGAGAAAACTAAAACTCGGCCCCTCCTAAGAGCAGAGAATGGGCTCTCACAACCTACGCCAGTCGCTGGGTGATGGCAGCGCACCGCTGGCCTCTTCCCTGTTGCCCCTGCTTCTGCAGACACACAGGTGACTGCCTCTCCTCACAGCCCTGCCACCATCCTCGCTCGAGGTCCCGCACTCCTGCTGGGCCTACTCACTCCCACCTGGACTCCCTCCCACCTCTGTCCTCCTCTATCCCACCTCCTTACCAGGTCACTCTTCCTAAATGATACACTCCCCTGACCACATCAAAAGTCTTCAAGAGCCCCTAATTCTCCACCCAACAAGGTACAACCCCTTGACCTGACCCTCAGGGTGTCCCACTCTCTGGCAGCATAAGATGGGTTCCCCCTCCTCTCAGCCTCCACAGCTTCCTGGCACCCCTCGAGCCAAGAGGCAGCGATGATTAAGGAGGTCTCCAATCTACCCTTTCACCTATTGGCTATTGTCTCCAGGAAGCCTTCCCTGCCTCCCTAGACAGAAATTACTTCAGCCTCCTGACGGTGGTGATTTGTCAGTGCCTCACAGAACGGAGACTTTATGCCACATAGGAAGTTCTTGCTGGACATACATGCTTCACCGCCTGACACTAACCTACTTGAGGGAGGCGTGCTGCCAGGCTATGTCAGACACCCAGTGCATTTCTCTACATTTTCCTGGGCTAAGTAGAACCTGGTTCTCACCACACACATACAGCCACACTCACGAGAAGACAAAGTCTAGGACCTGAAGGCTCAGTGGCCATGCCTGTGCTCCCTACACCTGGCTGGGGTCACACGTGCTCTCCCACGCCCGCCCCTCCTCTGCCACAGTGAGAGCAAACCTAGCCAGATCCTGATCCCACTGCCAGCCCACTGGGCCTGGCAACTGCGTCATCTGAGGGAGCAGGAATCTGAGAGCAGCCAAACCCTGCTGCACCAAACTTAAGCAGAAGGGAGAAATGGCTGGAAACAAAGAAGAGGAAATGGGAAAGAAGAAAGGAGACAACCAGGAAGAGCACCTAAGACCTAAAACCACAACCCAGGGCCATGGCCTACAGCCTTCAGACACACCAAGCCCCTGTGTCCAGCAATCCCTAGAAAAAGATGAAGGAGGTTTAAAAAAGAACAATACTTACACGTTAAATGACCAACATTAGAAGAGTTTCTGGTCATATTGTTTTCTCTGCCCTCTTAACGTCCCATTTGCCGTGAACCAAGGCAACCTGGGATAGTCCTCTTTTTAGATTTTCTGACTCTGAGGACCAAATATCAAGAACTGAAACATCAAGGGCCAGGCACAGTGGCTCACACCTGTGATCCCAGCACTTTGTGAAACCAAGGAGGGAGGATTACTTGAGCCCAGGTGTTCAAGACCAGCCTGGGCAACCTGGCGAGATCCCATATCTACAAATAATTTTTTAAATTAGCTGGGCATGGTGGTGCATGCCTGTAGTCCCAGCTACTCAAGAGGCCAAGCCAGGACGATAGCTTGAGCCCAGTAGCTCAAGGCTGCAGTGAGCCGTGATCAGCCACTGCACTCCAGCCTGGGTGACTGAGCGAGACCCTGTCTCATCCAAAAAAGACCGCCCTGGTCGTGCCAGTGGGAATAACAGAAGCAAGCAAGGATATTTAGGCCTGTGGAAAAGCAAGCTTAACTGGAAGGAGGCCCTAAATACGCTATGGGATGCCATTCACAGGCAAGTGGTGCCAACGACCAGCAGGCACAAAGAACAAGGTGAAACTGATACGGGTCACCGCATGAGTGAGATGCGAGCAAAGCAGCAATTGCAAGCAGAGAGAGAAGACAGTGACCATTCTAGGGACAAGAGAGGGAGCTAGAATCCCAAGACTCCAGAGAAGCCAGCATCCTACCACAGAAAGTGTGATTACCCAAACAACAAAGTGCTAGCCACAAAGGAAAGATTCCCTGGGCAAAAGGATAGCATGGAATCCATGTGATGGGAAAAGAGAAGCAGTGCCACACCCATCAATCTTGCTGCATAAGAGTGTAAGGATGTCATGATTAATAAGAATACTTGTTACCACTTTGAGGATCCGGTAGTGGCAATTAGTGCATTTAATCCTCACACAGACACACACTCATACACATGCCACAAAAACTTTGATCCCATTTTATAGTTAAGAAAACTGAGACTCATAGAAATGTGGGCATAGCTCTGGCTTCTCTGGTACCTGTAGTGACATTTTCCCAGGAGCATCCAGTGGCCACCATTGGTTCCCTTCATTGACCTAGGCACCATGCAGGCACAAGGGTCAACACAGTTCCTTCTGACCAGGCAGGTGTGGCAAGCAATGCAGGCAGATACCGAGCACCTCCAAACCACACATCAGAAAGGAAAAAAGTGCAGACATCCTCAGGGGCTCAAAACAGAAGAACACTCAACGATGGCTTCTTCTCTTAGCCTACAACAATGATATTTCTGAGGAGAACACCATCCACATGGTTCTTACTTTGATAACTTTGTTGAGGCATTCGTCAGCCACCATTCTGACATCCGACTCTGCGTCATCACTGCACAGCAGAAAAAGTTCCATAGCGATGCCCAGAAGTTTCTGAAATTCTGGAGAATTTCTAAGCAAAAAAGAAGAGAAACTGTCAAAAGGAGACTAAGGTGACATGACAATGAAATGTAATGAGGTATCTGGTGTCCTGCATGGAATTCTGGAACAGAAAAGGGACATTACATAGAAATTAAGAAAATCTGAATAAAGTCTGCACTTTAGTTAACAGCATATCGATATTGATTCATTAAACATGAAAATGTCTCACACTAAATTAACATAATAACTGGGGTAACTGGATGTAGGGTATACGAAAACTCTCTACCCTAATTTTTTTCTATAAATCGAAAACTATTCCAAAATAAAGTTTATTTTTTAAAAAAGAAGAGATTGTACTTGTAAGGCAATTCTCATTTTTTCTTTTTAAATTTTTGTTTGAAAACTTCAGATACTTCAATCCCAGAAAACCCGCTGCTCTCTGTCAAAAGTTTACTTTTACTCTTAACCTATAATATTCTTGGAACCTTGAAAATCAGTTCAGCAGTATATCTCTCTTGCCCCTTTTTAATTTTGCTTTCAGTATGGGCCAAAGTATAACCATATTTCACCCTAAGATGCCAGATGATCATGGTCACATTGTGTTTTTGTTGTGCTAGATCAACTATCAAAGAGTCACAAAACCTGGAGTTTACTATTCGTAAACTATTTGTAAATGTTTAATTGAAAGAAGCTGTTTAAGCCATCATGCTCCAACTGTCTAAACAAAGCCAAGAGAGAGCTAAACTGATGAGCCACGTCCATGAAACTGACTTCACAGCATTCGGAAGCATCCAAACCAGTAACACAAGGATGTTCTTGAAGTAAGTCCAAGAATAGCAAATCCCAGTAATACGGGGGATGTGCTATTTTTGAAGCATCAAAATGAGATTGCTCTTTCATGATCTCAATCTAACTTACTCTGAAACCAAATCTCCTTGTCTCTTTATCTCTAGGTAAAAATTGCAAACAATGGTTGGAAGATAGCCATGAGCCTAAGAGGCACCAAAGGTCCACATCAGTAATGATCAACAAACTTACAAAGGCATAAAACAAAATGTGCCACTTAGCAATATTTCAGACCTTATCTATGTGGAATACAGTCCTGAATAACGAACTGAGGAAAGGTCTTTGAAAAGCTAGATCATTCCAACACTGTGCTCCAAAGCAGTACTGTCAACAGAAACAAAATGGAAGCTACACTTTTATATTTCCCAGCTGACACATCAAAAGTAAAAAGAAAACAGGTAAGATTTTCATAATATTTCATTTAACCCAATACACCCAAAGTATTATTTCAACATGTAATTAATGTGAAGAAATGATTAAGATACATAACAACATTTTTTACAGCACATCTCAATTCAGACACTAAATTTTCATCAGAAAACCTTTACCTGTGATTAGCCTTCATAAAATTCAGTTGAACAAGTTCATATACCATTTCCAACCACACTTAAAAGTTTTCCAGTAACTAAATATTGATTTTAACATTTAAATTTAATAAAATAGATATAGGGCTAATCAGTTTATCTATTTCTTCTTGAGAGAGCTTTAATAGTTTGTGTGTCTTTCAAGGAACTTACCTATTTCATCTATAAGTTATCAAATTTATTGGCATAAAGTTGTTTATAACATTCCCATATACTCCTTTTTATTATTATTATTTTTTGAGATGGAGTCTCGCTCTCCCAGGCTGGAGTGCAATGGCGCAATCTCAGCTCACTGCAACCTCTGCCTCTCAGGTTCAAGCAATTCTCCTGCCTCAGCCTCCCGAGTAGCTGGGACTACAGGCGCACAGCACCACGACCAGCTAATTTTTGTATTTTTAGTAGAGACGGAGTTTCACCATGTTGGGCAGGGTGGTCTCAAACTCCTGACCTCAGGTGATCTGTCCACCTCGGCCTCCCAAAGTGCTGGGATTACAGGCGTGAGCCACCGCACCTGCCTCATATAGTCCTTCTAATATCTATATAATCTATACTACTGTCATCTCCCTCATTCCTGATATTGATAATTTGTGACTTCACTTTTTTTCCTATCAGTCTCACCAATTTATTGATGTTCTTGATGAACTAGCTTTTGGTTTTACTGATTGTCTATGTATTTTTGTTTTCTATTTTACTGACTTCTGCTCTTCTATGATGTCCACTCTTCTAGTAACTGTTTTTGTTTTTGAGACAGGGTCTCATTCTGTTGCCCAGGGTGGAGCGCAGTGGCACAATCACAGTTCACTGCAGCCTCAACCTCCCAGGCTCAGGCAATCCTCCCACCTTAGACTCCTGGTTAGCTGGGACTACAGGCACATGCCACTACACCTGGCTAAGTTTCTGTGTTTTTTGTAGATATGGAGTCTCCCTATGCTGCCCAGGCTGGTCTTGAACTGCCAGTCTCAAACAATCCACCTGCCTCGGCCTCCCAAAGTGGCAGAACTGCAGGCGTGAGCCACTGTACCTGGCCCTTCTGGTAGCTCTGGGTTCCATTTGCTTGTCATTTTCAAGTTTCCCAAGGTAGAAGCTGAGGTCACTGATTTGAAATCTTTCTTTCCTAAAACAGGCATTTAATGCCAGAAATTTCCCTTTACTATACTATAACAGCACCCCACAAGTATAGAAATCTATTGTTTTCATATCAGTCAATCCAAAAGACTTTCAAATTTCCCTTTTGACATCACTTCTGACCCATGGGTCACTTAGAAATGAGTTTTTCCACATATCTGAGGCTTTTCCAGGTTATCTTCCTATAATACATTCCAACTTAATGATACTGAGGTCAGAAAACATACTCTGGATAATTTGAATGCGTTTAATTTAGAGACTTGTTTTATGGCCCAGCATCTGCTCTATCTTGGCAGACATTCTGTGAGCACTTGAGAGAGTGTCTCTTCTGCTGGTGCCGGATGGAGTGTCCTGTAAATGCCAATCAGGTTGCATAGGGATGGTGTCGTTCAAGTGTTCTAGATGCAGATATTATGGCTACGTGTTCTACAAATCATTGAGAGAGGCTACTGAAATCTCTATCACTGTGGATTTGTCTGTGTCTACTCGTAGTCGTCAGGCTTTGCTTCGTGTATTTTAGCTCTGTAGTCAGGTGCATAAACATTCCAGCTTGCTATGTGGGGCTGATGAACGAATCCCCTTCGTTATTATGAAACGACCGTCTCATCCTGGGCAGTAGCCTTTGCTCTGAAATCCCCTTTGTCTGAGATTAACAGAACCAGTCTAGCCTGCATCTAATTCTGGTAAGCACGGTGAACCTCTTTCTGTTCTGTTACTTGTAGGCTATTTTTGCCTTTACATTTAGAATATGTTTCTTGCAGGCAGCAGCATATACTGGGTCTTACTTTTCCATTCAATCTGAAAAGTATCTTTTACATTTAATGTCCTTTTTGACATAACTAGGTTTAAATCTACCATCAAGCTCTTTCTTTCCTTTATCTGCCACTTCCCCTGTTTCTGGCTTCTTTGGGATTCACTATTTTTATGATTCTAATCTCCTTTTTTGTTTCATTAGCTATAACTCCTTGTTGTGCTTTTAGTTGTTGCTTAATTGTTTATACTATGTACCTTTATCACAATCTATCTTAATGATATGATGCCATTTCACACGCAGCAGAAATTAGTTTCCTGCAGCTGCTGTAACAAATTACCACAAACTGTGTGGCTTAAAACAAACAAAAAAAAATTTATTCTTTCACAGTTTTAGAGACCAGAGTCCAAAATTAGTATCACTGAGCTGAAATTAAGGAACTGGCACTGGCAGCACCACGTTCCCTCTAGAGTAGGCTCTAAAGGAGAATGGCTCCTACCTCTTCCAGCTTTGGTGGCTACTGCATTCCTTGGCTTATAGCTTCATCACTCCAATTTTCAAGGCCAGCACCTTCAAATCTTTCTGTTCTATCTTCACATGGCCTTCTCTGTGTGTGTAAAATCTCCCTCTGCCTCCTTTGCATACACATGTGATTGCATTTAGTGCCTACCCAAATCATCCAAGACAGCCCCCTCATCTCAAGATCCTGAATTTAATCACACCATGAAACCATTTTCCTTATAAAGTAATATTTACAGGTTCCAGGAATTAGGACTCAATATCTTTTGGGAAAAGAGGGGAACATTATTCTGTCCAGCACAAATACATGTCAATTTCTGCTCTTCCAGCCTTTATGCTATTGTCATACAATTCACTTCTACATGTTATAAACACTGAAATATATTATTTTTGTTGCAAACAATTAATTTAATTAATCTCTTTTTAATATTAGGCAGGGTCAGAGTAACGAAACGTAGTCTGGGGCTAGGCAGGCAAACCCTTCTGAGTACTCTACCTGCTGCTCTACGAGAGCTGAAGTTTTCCACTCCGACTTGTGTGATTACAAATTCTTCCTGGTCCTGTGTAGGTTTCAGCAATTGTTCCTTCTAATCCTTTTAAGTGGTTCTACCTGCAGCCCTGGGTCATTTCCTCACGAGCATGTGCTCATCAATACTCAGCTACACACATGAGAGGGTACTGAGAGGGTACTGTGCAGTTCTCCAGAGCTCCCTCTGCAGCTGTCTTCCCTGGCATTCTTCCGTACGGGCTCTAGCCACCTTGCATCTCTGGACTCCCAGCTCTGCCTCCTCAACCCAGCAAACCACTGGCTCAGCCTCAGTTTCCTCTCAGTTTTTCCTCTTGCCATGGCCAGGCAGCAATGTAAGGAAATTGTAGAGCTCTCCACATTAATTTTCCTGTGATAACTACTCTTCTTTGCCTGATGCCCAATAACTTGAAAACCACTGTTACATATATTTTATCCATTTTCAACTATTTCAAGGCAAGAAGATAAATGCTATCCTTGTTATTCTATCTTAGCTAGAAGCAAAAATCTTTCATTATTTTTTAACTGAATTTCTTAACACATTGTTAATATATTTTCCAGTCACAAATATAAATATCTATTGATCAGAAGTGGTGGCTCATGCCTGTAATCTCAGTGCTTTGGGAGGCCAAGGTGGGAGGATCGCTCGGGCCCAGGAATTCTAGACCAGCCTGGGCAACATAGCAAGATCCCATCTATAAAACATTTAAAAATTAGCCAGGTATAGCAGCACTGCCTAAAGTCCCCCAGGTACTCAAAAGGCTGAGGCAGAAGGATCACTTGCGCCCAGAGGTTCAGGCTGCAGTGGGCTATGATTGTGCAACTGCATTCAGCCTGGGTGACAGAGTAAGATCCTGTCTCCAAAAAAAAATTTTTTTAATAAAAAGTAAACAAGAAAAAAAAAATCTATGAATGTTAACTAACACTCTCTTGTATAAATGTATCTGGCCAGGTGCAGTGGCTCACGCCTCTAATCCTGACACTTTGGGAGGCCGAGGGGGATGGATCACAAGGTCAGGAGTTCGAGACCAGTCTGGTCAACACAGTGAAACCCCATCTCTACTAAAAATACAAAAAATTAGCTGGGTGTGGAGGTGTGAGCCTGTATTCCCAACTACTCGGGAGGCTGAGGCAGGAGAATCATGTGAACCCAGGAGGCGGAGGTTGCAGTGAGCTGAGATCGCACCATCGCACTCCAGCCCAGGCAACAGTGCAAGACCCTGTCTCAATAAATAAATAAATAAATGTATCTTAATTTTTCAATCCCCCTTTTAGTGGTAAGCTATTAAGGTTATTTTTAATTTTCTAATGGGATGAACAGCACTGCACCAATATCATTACACACTTTCCTAGGGTAAGCGCCCTAGGTCAGACACATAATAATCTAAAGCTTTATGTTTTCCCAAATTGCCTTCCTTCTTAGAAGGTTGTATCACCTCTGACAAAAATCTGCATATTCTTAATGTTTGCCAACTTGATAGGTAAAAAAGGTTCTTATTTTCGTTTTAGTCTCAGCCTACTGATTACTAGGGTCCTAATCAGCTTGAGTTGCTATAACAAAATACTACATATAGACTAGGTGTTTTAAACAACAGGCACTTACTCGTCACAGTTCCGGAGGCTGGGAGTCGGAGAACAAGGTGCCGACGGGTTGACAGTCTTTTCTTAATGATTTATAATTGCTCTTTACACAGGCTAGTAACCTTTGACCTACATGCTGTCAATACTTTCCCCAAGTTCAATTTACTTTCAATTTTGTTGAAGGTGGATTTTGACGTATTGAACTATATTCCAGTCAAAACAGTTTTTCCTGTATAATGTTAGCCTTCCTCAAACTAAGATTACATTTTTTGAAGAAAGTATTTCATTTTTTCACATTTAGGTAATTAATCAGAATTTTATGCTTGTTTGCAATATGAGGTAGAGATATAATGTTGTCCCAAAGTCAGAGAAATATATCATTTCCCTCATTTCCCTACTAATACAAATATGTTACACCCATCACAAATCCACACAGATACACATACTCTTCTTTCTGTTCTATACCGGTTCTAATGTCCAATCACTATTTTAATGTCACATATATCAAGTCTCACCATATTAGCATTGATTTTTCTTTTTTTCTTTTTTTTTGAGACAGAATTTTGCTCTTGTCACCCAGGCTGGAGTGCAGTGGTGCCATCTAGGCTTACCACAACCTCCACCTCCTGGGTTCGAGCAATTTTTCTGCCTCAGCCTCCCAAGTAGCTGGGACTACAGGCATGCACCACCACACCCAGCTAATTTTTGTATTTTTAGTAGAGACAGGGTTTCACCACATTGATCAGGCTAGTCTCAAACTCCTGACCTCAGGTGATCCGCCTGCCTTGGCCTCCAAAAGTGATGGGATTACAGGCATGGACCACCACACCGGGCCTAGTGATGATTTTAAGATATTCTTTGCAGTTATGTATTTATTCTTACAGTGAACAAGTTCAAAAATACCTCCACTAGAACTTTGATCAAGATTATTTTAAATTTCTGTGTTAATTTAGAGAAAATTCAACTTAATGATATAAAATCTTCCTGTCTAGAAAGTGGTCACCTATATCTTTCAGAAACATTAACAGAAGTTTTTATAAAGTTTCTGCATATTTCTTATCAATTCCTTGGAATTCAATACTTCAGTGCTACTGTGAACTAGATCTTTAAAAGTTATTATTTTCTAGCTGATTTTGCTAATATATGGGAGAGCGATGGATTTTTGTATATTTATTTTTACCTAGCCACTTTATCAAGGTATATGACATTGTAAGAGGCTGCTCAAGCAAGCATTCCTGGGTATTCCCAAGAGAATACTTGTGAAAAATGTGTAGGCCCTACCTACTCAAACAGAATGCAGAAGTGTGTTTGGGAAACAGGTCAGTGAGGTACCTCCATTACTGTATTTTTAACAAATTTTCCAGATGATTTTGATGCTCATCCATACTTAGGAACCAGTAACTTAGACCTCTTTAGAGAGCTTAAAGCAGACTACATTTTCACAATATACATGAGGTTTTTTTTTTTTTTTTTTTTTTTTTGAGATGGAGTCTCACTCTGTCGCCCAGGCTGGAGTACAGTGGCGCGATCTCGGCTCACTGCAAGCTCTGCCTCCCGGGTTCACGCTATTCTCCTGCCTCAGCTTTCTGAGTAGCTGGGACTACAGGCGCCTGCCGCCACGCCCAGCTAATTTTTTTAATTTTTAGTAGAGACGGGGTTTCACCATGTTAGCCAGGATAGTCTCGATCTCCTGACCTCGTGATCCACCCGCCTTGGCCTCCCAAAGTGCTGGGATTATAGGCGTGAGCCACCGCGCCCGGCCTACATGAGGTTTTAAATGACTTCCTACATTGAAAACCTCAGAAGCTGCCATTTATATAACCTCATTGGAGACAAAAATCAGTCTAGCACAAAAGCTATAAAAAAGTTCCAAAGGTTTAATTATATTTTAGGGGAGTTAACAGGAAACAGTGATGATCAGTAAGTTTCCATAAAACATATTTATATAAAATATCACCTTCAGCTATATACCCTGAAATCCCTGCAAAATATAGAGTGTATCCTATGAAACCATGGATAACCTCTCTGATCCCAAAAAATCCTTTTAACATGCTCTTCTGTAGAACAAGCATAATGAACTCAGCATTACTCCATAAAAACAAGAGACAGACTAATGTGAAAACCATTAACAGTTATTATTTTGATTTAATATGGCAAATAGAACCACAAATCAATCTTAAGATGTCTCAACGTACTTTACTAATATGTGAATATGAGCCAACATTCCATGAATTCCATTTGAAAATGCTCAAAAGACAAAATGACAAGAATAAAGCCTGATGCACTCAGATTGGAAGAGATCTTGTTTCCTGGGTCAATAAGCTTTCAGAGAGAAATTATATTCTCTGAGACCTGGATGGTGAAAATCAGATGAACAATCACCAAATGTTTGCCAAGCATTTAGAGTCATTTCACAAAAAAAGTGAAGATGGCTGGGCACAGTGTCTCATGCCTATAATCCCAGCACTTTGGGAGGCTGAGGTGGGCGGATCACGAGGTCAGGAAACCGAGACCATCCTGGCTAACACAGTGAAACCCTGTCTCTACTAAAAATACAAAACTTTGGCCAGGTGTGGTGGTGGGCACCTGTAGTCCCAGCTACTTGGGAGGCTGAGGCAGGAGAATGGCGTGAACCCAGGAGGCAGAAATTGCAGTGAGCCTAGATGGCGCCACTGCACTCCAGCCTGGGCGACAGAGCGAGACTCCGTCTCAATAAAACAAAAATAGTAAAGATAACATATAGCTTTGGATGATGGGCATCGCAATGGGATGTGCTTCCCATTCAGGTGGCTAATGAACACATCTATCGCAGTTACTTCTTCACAGTGTTTCACATGCATCGTCTGATCCCACAAGAACTGTGTAAAGAGGGATTACATTTCAAATATGAGCCAGTAAGGCTCAAACACGTTAAAGCTTATCTAAAGTCACCCAGCTTACACAGGCAGCAGACACAGAATTCAAACTTTTTTTTTCCTACTTTTATCATAGTGTTGTATTCTACAATAGCATGCTAACTTAGAATTTTTATATTTTTATTTTCAGGACATATGCTCATTTGTTATTTCATTTTCTTCCCACAGTATTTCTACAAATTAGACAGAAACAGAACAGAATCATACACAGTATTTCACAAACAATAGAAATGAGTTAACCTAAAATGAAAAGGTTTTCTGAAATCACTTTGAAAGTATATAATACAAATGCACAGAGGCATTAAAAATAAGCAGATCACCAAAAAAAAAGACAAATTCTGTAGGATTCCACTTATATGAGGTCTCCAGAGCAGTTACACTTATACAGACAGAGAGTAGAAAGGGGCTACAGGAAAGGATGGATGATCGGGAGTTTAATGAAGACAGATGTTCCATTTTGAGAGATGAAAAACTTTATGAAGTAGATGGCAGTGACGGCTGTACAACATTACGAGTATATATACCGAACGGTACACCTAAAAATGGTTAAGATAGTAAATGTTATATGTGTTTTACTACAATAAAAAGAAAACAGTGAAAAGCAATGGCCAAGAGGAAATTTTTTAAAACAACAAATTAATCACCACGTGCCATGGCTCACGCCTGTAAACCCAGCACTTTGGGAGGCTGAGGCGGGCACCTGAGGTTGGGAGGTTGAGATCAGCCTGACCAACATGGAGAAACCCTGTCTCTACTAAAAATACAAAATTAGCTGGGCGTGGTGGCACATGCCTGTAATCCCAGCTACTCGGGAGGCTGAGGCAGGAGAATCGCTTGAACCCAGGAGGCGGAGGTTGCAGTGAGCCGAGATCGCACCATTGCACTCCAGCCCGGGCAACAAGAGTGAAACTCCGTCTCAAAAAAAACTAAAAAAAAGAATCACCACACATTTTTGTCAGTACTAAAATCAAGATTATTTGTCTAAAAATTCTTTTCTGACTGACTATAAAGAGCTTTTTCTAGCTTCTACCAGGAAAATAACATGAATTATTTATTCCAAGGGAAAGTAAAGCAAGGTAACTATTTCACACACGCCCATCTGGGTAACAGATTTCAGATATCATAGGTGCATGTCTCCTACTCAGCCATTGGAAACAGGCCTAAATATATTTACCATCTACAGCTACTAGGAACAATGGTCAGAAAGATAGTCAAAAGCAAAGCAGCTACAAAAGAAGGTGCTGCTAGTTCACCCCAGTGAGAAAGATCAAGCAAGGAAAGCTGACCTTCAGTCAATGCTCCATGACCCCACTAATCCCAAAGCACAGAGGAGTGGACTCCAGCCACTGCTAGGAGCACCAGTACAATAGGACAGCAAACTGCCAAAAAGAGCAAATGAGAGAGACAAAGTGGACCGCCTTGTGTTGTTCCCACTGTTACAACAAATGCAAAAATATCAAACCACAGAGGATTTTAAAATAACTATAGTTGCTAAGGGTGTTAACTAAACATAAACATGTTGTTCAATTACCATAATGGTTTTAATTTTTGCATAAAAGATTACAAAAAGGGAACATTATTCATTTTAGTGTCTGGATATCCTTGTACATAGCCAGAAATATGGGAAAAGGGTCCTTCTTCATGGATTTTTGAATCCATTTAAAATAACTGGGACACAGAATATTCTAGCCCATTAAGACTGAAAATATACAAAGTTCTTATTTTCTCTAGACAGTTCAAAGTGCAATTACCTGACAGACTGTGCCACTATGTTTTCACATATTGTCAGACAATGATTCACACGGTCTTTCTTGGTAGCTGAAAGTTCTTTCTTTCTAAAAATAAGAAAAAAGAAGAAGGAAATGAGTATGTGTTCAATTACCCACTCCATTTACTTCTATACCTCATTCATTCATTCAATGAGGGTTTCTCGACTACTATTAATAAACTGTTATACTCCATGCTGGGGGCAGAATGGGGATCTGGACAGGGAAGCACAGTGCATGAGTTCACCAACGGCTTTCAAGCTACACTGTGCACAGAAAAAACAGATGATGTTACTAAAGCAGTTCATTTCCCCCGATTTTATTTCATTTTACTTTTTTTTTTAGAGTCAGGATCTTGCTCTACTGCCCAGGCTAGAGTACAGTAGCACAATCATGGCTCACTTTAGCCTTAAACTCCTGGGCTGAAAGGATCCTCTCATCTCAGCCTCCTGAGTGGTGGGAACCACAGGCATGCACCACTGGGCCTGGCTAATTTTTTTTAAATGTTTTGTAGAGACGGGGCCTCACTATGTTGCCCAATTGTTCAACCTCCTGGCCTCAAGCGATATTCCCATCTTGGCCCTCAAAGTGCTGGGATCATAGGTATGAGCCACCATGACTGGCCTCATTTCCCCCATTACGGAGAGAAGAAATTGAAGTGCCAACTATGACGTGCCCAAGAACACACAGATTTGAAGTCATAGAGCCAGCATTTAAACCCAGGTCTTCTGGCTTTAAATCTCCTCTGTATTTCACCAATACTCAATTTCACGTTTGGATCATGTGTTAGCAGCACTAAAGCCAAACTGCATCTTACAACCAATGGTATAGTTTGATTAGAAACTTTTTTTTTTTCACAGAAGATGATGGCAAAGATTACAAGAGATGGGAAATTCAATTCAAAGGAACACAATATAATACCTACTCTATATACCAGGCTGCCTTCAATTCTCAAAATCGGTAACTGATTGCAGTCAACATACCACACAGACCTCAGTAAAACATAAACAATGGCTAACCGCTTCTATATCCCCAAATAGCTGGGAATAAGCCTCCTATTAAGACTTCTCAGCCAAGCAAAAGGAGATAAACAGCCTGGCAAAGATGATCAGGCTAAAGGTGCCTCCTTCCCACCCAAACCTATGGCTTCAGATGTCTTCGCAATAGGCACTATCAAAATAAAGTAGAGAGGGGTGATGCAAAACATAGGACCAACTAAAAACAACTAAAAGACTACTAAGTTTTTGAGAAAATTATACTACCAAAGAAATAAAAAATCTAACTTAAAAACACTGCCTTGCTATCTCATTTTGTCCAATAAGCAACCTTGGAAGTTTAAGAAACTAAAACTAATTCCTTCCCCCATGGAATTTAGTTAGATGACGAACTGATAACTCAAACTGACTTGTTCTACATGAAAAGTAAGTATAGTACTTAAGTGAAAAATAAACCACCTTGCTCTGAGCAAGAACTGGAAAAACAGGATAAGAACAGTCCTGGCTTCTCAACCACTTTTGGTAAATGCAGTCACTTTAACTTCACCTTAAAAATTAAAACAAACGGCCAGGTGTGGCTCACGCCTGTAATCCCAGCACTTTGGGAGGCTGGGGCGGCAGATATCTGAGGTCAGGAGATCGAGACCAACCTGGTCAACATGGTGAAATCCCATCTCTACTAAAAATACAAAAAATAGCTGGGCATGGGGGCTGGCGCCTGTTACCCCAGGCACTCGGGAGGCTGAGGCAGAAGAATTGCTTGAACCCAGGAGGCGGAGGTTGCAGTGCACCAAGATTGCGCCACTGCACTCTAGCCTGGGGGACAGAACAAGACTCTGCCTCAAAAAAAATTAAACAAATCTCAGTCAGCCTCCTCTAATTGTGTAGTCAAGGCATCTGCACAGGCACACAAGTGTAAGGAGGGGCATGTAAACTCAAGGACGCTACAGCATTCTATAATCACATTTTATAAATTATCAAAGAACTAATTCTAAAAATGGTTAATTTTATGGTATGTGAATTATCATTCTTTTTTTTTTTTTGAGATGGAGTCTTGCTCTGTCGCCCAGGCTGAAGTGCAGTGACGCAACCTTCACCTCCCGGGTTCAAGCGATTCTCCTGCCTCAGCCTCCCGAGTAGCTGGGATTACAGGTGCGTACCACCATGCCAGCTAATTTTTGTAGTTTTAGTAGAGATGGCATTTCACCGTGTTGGTCAGGCTGCTCTCGAACTCCTGACCTCGTGATCTGCCCTCCTCGGCCTCCCAAGCGTGAGCCACCGTGTCCGGCCTAATCTCATGGTGTTTTTTTTTTTTTTTTGAGACGGAGTCTCGCCCTGGAGTGCAGTGGCTGGATCTCAGGTCACTGCAAGCTCCTCCGCGTCCCGCGTTTAGGCCATTCTCCTCCCTCAGCCTCCCGAGTAGCTGGGACTACAGGCGCCCGCCACCTCGCCCGGCTAGTTTTTTGTATTTTTTAGTAGAGACAGGGTTTCACCATATTAGCCAGGATGGTCTCAATCTCCTGACCTCGTGATCCGCCCTCCTCGGCCTCCCAAGCGTGAGCCACCACGCCCGGCCCTTATTTTTTTTAAAGAATCTACAAATCTTGTCAGATCTTCCTCCAAGAGATCCAGAATCTGACCACTTACCATCAACACTGCTACCAGTCACAAGACACCAGCATGTCTAGCTTTGATTACTTCAGTAGCCTCCCAACTGGATCAAGGCAGACTTTTTTGAATTGAAGTTTTTTTAAGATAATTATTGGTTCACGTGCAGTTGTAAGAAATAACAGAGATCCAGTGTGCCCTTTACCCGGTTTTCCCCAATGGTAACACTTTGCAAAACTATTTAATATAGTACATTATCACAACCAGAATATTGACAATGATACAATCCAGTGATCTTACTTAGATTTTCAAGATTTACTGTTGTTCATTTGTGTATTTAGTTCTATACAATTTCTTTTTTTTTTTTTTTCTTTGAGACAGAGTCTCGCTCTGTCACCCAGGCTGGAGTGCAATGGCACAATCTCCGCCTCCCGGGTTCACGCCATTCTCCTGCCTCAGCCTCCCAAGTAGCTGGGACTACAGGCGCCCGCCACCTCGCCCGGCTAATTTTGCTTTTGTATTTTTAGTAGAGACAGGGTTTCACCATGTTAGCCAGGATGGTCTCGATCTCCTGACCTTGTGATCCGCCCGCCTCGGCCTCCCAAAGTGCTGGGATTATAGGCGTGAGCCACCACACCCGGCCAATCTTTTGTATTTTTAGCAGAGACACGGTTTCACCATGTTAGCCAGGATGGTCTCAATCTCCTGAAGTCACTATCCGCCTGCCTCGTCCTCCTAAAGTGCTGGGATTACAGGAGTGAGCCACCGTGCCCAGCCTTAGTTCTATACAAGTTCTATACACCACCACAGTCAAGACAAAGCATCTCTTTCCTTGGCCGAGTGCAGTGGCTCAACGTCTATAATCCCAACACTTTGGGAGGCTGAGGCCAGCAGATCACAGGAGGTCAGGAGTTCAAAACCAACCTGGCCATCATAATGAAACCCCGTCTCTATGAAAAAAAATACAAAATACATTAGCCAGGTGTGGTGGTGGGTGCCTGTAGTCCCAGCTACTCAGGAGGCTGAGGCAGGAGAATCGCTTGAACCCAGGAGGCAGAGATTGCAGTGAGCCAAGATCATGCCACTGCACTCCAGCCTGGGCAACAGAGCAAGACTCTGTCTGCAAAAAAAAAAAAAAAAAAAAAAGACAAAGCATTTCTATTACAAGTATCCCCTTGTGTTGTCCTTTTATAACCACACTCACCTCCCTCTCTTTTCTCTCCTCTGCCACCCCTAACCTACTCTACAACCCCATCTCTAACCCCAGGCAACCACTAATCTATTCTCCATCCCTAAAACTGTGTCATTGCAAAAACGTTATATACATAGAATCATATAATATGTACCCTTTTGGGATAGGCTTTTTTCATTAGCATAACTTCACCTACACTGTTGCATGCTATCAGTAGATCATTCCTTTTTATTACTGAGTAGTTTAACCATTCACCTGTAGAAGGACATCTGAGCTGATTCCAGTTCTTAGATATTATGGGTAAAGCTGCTATGCACACTTGAGTATAGGTTTTTATGTGAACATGAAGGTTTCATTTCTCTAGGATTAACACCCAGGATTGCAGGAGTTGCTGGGTTGTACACTAATTGTATATTCAGTTTTATGAGAAACTGCCAAACTGTTTTCCAGAGTGGCCGTACTACATTATATTCCCACCAGCAATAAGTGACCTAGTTTTTCTAAATCCTCACCAGCATGTGGTGTTGTCAAAGTGATCTTTTCTTTTATATATACACATATATTTAGAGACAGGGTCTCACTCTCATGTCCAGGCTGTAGTGCAGTGGCATAATCATTGCTCGCTGCAGCCTCAAACGGCTGGACTCCAGCAATCCTCCAGCCTCCTCAGCCTCCTGTGTAGCTGGGACTACAGGCACACACCACTACACCCAGCTAATTTTTAAAAGCTTTTTGTAGAGACCTTATAGGTGCTGCTATGTTGGCTCTGCTGGTCCCCTGGCTTCAGGCAATCCTCCCACCACAGCCTCTCAAAGTACTGGTATTACAGGCATGAACCATTGCGCCCAGCCAAAGTGATCTTTTAAAACCAAAAAGTAAACTACTTGTTTTGACCACACAAGCTTATCTTGGTGCACAAGACCCTCGTCAATAACCTCTCATCTCTCGCAGCCTCATCCCCTATTTCTGTCCTTCATCTTACTTCAGCCACTGGCATCCTTCCTAGTTCTCAAACATGGAAAGCATTTCTGCCTTCTGTTAACTCTGCCTGGACCTCTCTTCTCCTGCTCCACACATGGCTTGGCCCCTTTCCATTCAAATGTCACCTTCTAACCACAGCTCTCCTTCGTACCCTGAATAAAACTGCATGTTGCCTCTCCTTTCATTCGGTTGTTTTTCCCCAAAGTGGATGCTCAGGTCCTTTTAGTTCATCTAAGCGAGTCCCGCTACCAATGGCTGGGAGCTCTCTGCAGGCTCACCTCAGCTCACTCATCACAGCTACACAAATGCTCAATGGCCCTACAGCAGACAAGCAAGGCCACCTCAGCTACACCTGGACACATACAAGCAACTCAGGTCTTCCTCCCAAATGCTTGCATTGTTATTAGCAACAACAAAGGTAAGGTCTAAGCACCTACAGTGGAGCTTCCCAAACTCCAATGTGCATGTAAGTCACTCACTGAACCTGTTAAAACGCAGACTCTGATTTGTTAAGTCAGGCAGAGAGAATCTGCTTATGAGATCCCAAATGATACCAAACTGCTGTCCCTGAGACCTCACCGTGATAGCAAGGACCTATGGACATATCATGTCTCTAACACATTCTAGCACCCAAATTGATCCAATTTAACACATATGAAACAGTGCTTTATAAGGTATTTTATTTTTCCTCCTTGTTGTCTGAATAAGACTAAATGTTTTGAGTGTGGATCCATTCAAAGGTCTTTTACCAAGTGGTTGACTTATTTACAGGAAATGGAGGTGATGGGGATGGGGACTTCTCAGGGTAGAGAGAATATGTCACCAGAACGTTGTACAGCCAGAATAATGGGAGACCTTCGCCTTTACATCTCCAAAAGTCCTCTTTTAAAAAGAAATTCTACAATATTACATAGCAATTAATAAGAATTACAGATACTGCTATGGAACAATGTCTATGACACATTGTTAAGTAAAAAAATACATATGTAATGTGATCTCAGTCAAGCAAAAAATGACACATTTAAATGCTTGTATATGCATATTTAAATCTGGGAAGAAGACACAAGAAATACTTTTGTTCTTAGAAGTTAAACAAAAATGACAGAATTACAAGAAGGGCTTCGTTTTTCATCTTCTGTGCTGCTTGGAGATGTTTTTATAATGCATATGTGTAACTTCTATAATTTTCAAAACTAGTTAATTAAAGAAACAACAAAAAAACAGCCAAAAAAGAAATGCTTTCTGGCTGGGCAGAGTGGCTCATGCCTGTAATCCCAGCACTTTGGGAGGCCGAGGCGGGCAGATCACCTGAGGTCAGGAGTTCGAGACCAGCCTGACCAACCTGGAGAAATCTCGTCTCTACTAAAAATACAGAATTAGCCGGGCATGGTGGCACATGCCTGTAATCCCAGCTACGAAGGAGGCTGAGGCAGGAGAATCGCTTGAACCTGGAAGGCAGAGGTTGTGGTGAGCCAAGATCGTGCTACTGCACTCCAGCCTGGGCAACAAGAGCGAAACTCCATCTCAAAAAAAAAAAAATGCTTTCCAAAGGTGGTCCCATCATATTTTAACCTAGGAGTGGGAAAATTATAACCTGCATATGCTTGGCCAGTTCAAAAGCTAAGAAATGTTTTTACATTTTTAAATGACTGACCAAAAAAATCAAATAATATTTCATGACAGGTGAAAATTATACAAAATCCAAATTTCCTTGTCATTAATAAAATTATATTGGAACACAGACACTCATACATATTGCTTATGGCTATTTCATGCTACAATGGCAGAGCTGAGTAGCTGCGACAGAGACATTGTGCCCACAGAGCCTGAAATACCTAAATCTGACAGTTTACACAAAGTTTGCCCATGTTCATAGATGGAAGACAATACTGTTAAGATGGTAATACTCCCCAAGTTGATCTACAGATTCAACACAATCCCTCTCAGAATCCTCCTTAGCTTCTTTGTAGAAACTGACAAGCTGATCCTACAATCCGTATGGAAAAGCAAGGGACCCAGCATGGCCAAATCAATCTTGAAAAAGAACAAAGTTGGCCGGGCGCGGTGGCTCAAGCCTGTAATCCCAGCACTTTGGGAGGCCGAGACGGGCGGATCACGAGGTCAGGAGATCGAGACCATCCTGGCTAACACGGTGAAACCCCGTCTCTACTAAAAAATACAAAAAACTAGCCGGGCGAGGTGGCGGGCGCCTGTAGTCCCAGCTACTCGGGAGGCTGAGGTAGGAGAATGGCGTAAACCCAGGAGGCGGAGCTTGCAGTGAGCTGAGATCCGGCCACTGCACTCCAGCCTGGGTGACAGAGCGAAACTCCGTCTCAAAAAAAAAAAGAAAAAGAACAAAGTTGGAGAACTCACATTTCATGAATGTAAATTCTGACACAAACTTCAGTAATCAAAACTATATGGTACTGGCACAGGATCGACATAAAGACCAATAGGTAGAACTGAGAGTCTAGAAATAAATCTATACAATCAAGGACAATGAATTTTCAACAAGGATACTAAGACAATTCCATGGGGAAAGAACAGTCTCTTCAACAAATAGTGCTGGGACAACTGAATAACCACATGCAAAAGAATGAAGTTGGACTTCTACCTGAATCATATATAAAAATTAACTCAAAATGGATCAGATCTAAATGTAAAACTCTAAAATTCTTAGAAGAAAACATAGGGGTAAACCTTTTTGACTTTGGATTAGACAATGATTTCTTAGATATGACACTTCAAGCACAGCAACCAAAGACAAACTAGATAAACCAGATTTCATCAAAATTAAAAACTTTCACACTTCAAAAGACATGATCAAGAAAGTAAAAAGACAATCCAAAGGAAGGGAGAATGTTTTCACAAATCATCTATCTGATAAGAATCCAGTATCCAGAATATACAAAGAATTGTTACAATTCAACAATAAAAATACAAAGGGAAAAGAATGAGAACAAGGGTTTGCAAGCTAAGTGTAAGAAAGAGCCTGGGTTCTGACCGGGTGCAGTGGCTCACACCTGTAATCCCACGACTTTGGCAGGCTGAGGAGGGTTGATCACCTAAGGTCAGGAGTTCGAGACCAGCCTGACCAACATGATGAAACCCCGTCCCTACTACAAATACAAAAATTAGCTGGGCATGGTGGTGTGCACCTGTAATCCCAGATACTCGGAAGGCTGAGGCAGAAGAATCACTTGAACCCAGGAGGCGGAGGTTGTAGTGAGCCAAGATCGCATCATTGCACTCTGGCCCAGGTGACAAGAGTGAAACTCCATTTCAAAAAAAAAGAAAGAGCCTGGGTTCCTTAACTTATTGTTGAATTTCCCCAAACAGACTTATTTTTGTCTTCTGATAAGCTCTTGCTTGTTACCAGTTTAAGCTATTGCAGCAGGATTTTCTGTTACTTGCAGCTGAATACAAACCTAACTGATAATGCCAGCTACTGCTAAACTGTTATACTTAGCAGAGTTCAACAAGTACAGTTGCTTCTGCATTCAAAATCCAGTCATTCCTCACACTGCCCACAGCCGGTACCCTGACAGAACCCACTATGCTTATCTGAGCACTGCAGTGGCTTCCTAACTGGTTTCTGCTTTTGTCCATGTTCCCCTTCACTCTGTTGTCAGCCAGAGTTCACTTAAGAATGAAATTCGGCCGGGCGCGGTGGCTCAAGCCTGTAATCCCAGCACTTTGGGAGGCCGAGACGGGTGGATCACGAGGTCAGGAGATCGAGACCATCCTGGCTAACACGGTGAAACCCCGTCTCTACTAAAAAAA
>NW_012114522.1:141986-143540 GCF_000951035.1 Colobus angolensis palliatus | reverse complement strand
GAGGCAGGAGAATGGCGTGAACCCGGGAGGCGGAGGTTGCAGTGAGCTGAGATCGCACCACTGCACTCCAGCCTGGGAGACAGAGCAAGACTCAGGGGGGCAAAAAAAAAAATTACCCAGGCATGACGGTGCATGTCTATAATCCCAGCTAATCAGGAGGCTGAGGCATAAGAATCGCTTGAACCCAAGAGGCAGAGGTTGCAGTGCGCCAAGATCATACCAGTCAACACTCAGTGCTACAGCTTTTTTGGAAGTTGTCTAGCAGGCTTTCTGGGTTTTGCTGGAAAGCCCTTAAAAAAATTTTTTTTTAATAAAAATAAGTTAACATTTGATTAACCCTGACATTTCCCCATCCCCTTCCCTGCTTTGACGTTCCTCCACTTATTAACATACTGTATATTTTACTTATCTATCTTGCTTATTGTCTATGTCCTTCATTAGAATGAAAGCTTCATGAGGACACAGCTTTGTCTGCTCACTGCTGAGCCCTGCATCTAGAACAGTGCCAAGTACATAGTACATGTTTAGTAAATATTTACTGAAGAATGAATAAAGTCAGGGAACACTAGATAGGAATCTGAAGGAGAATAAGAAAGTGCCAGAAGCAAGTATCAATTGCCTCTTAATTACTGTGAGGACCCTCCCAAGCATGCTAGACTTGCTGAGACTGCAGCCAGCCCCACACGGAACTCCCACATCCTGTATGCTGAGCAGAGCACATAAGTTCATACTTAGACTGAGGCCCTTGCATGGCGTGACACCACAGTTCCACACAAAAGAGCAAGAGCCATAAAAACAGAACAGATACTTTCTAAATTGCTTTAGTCAATCTTACTTTGAGAAGAGGATTTTTTGGCTGAAGCACATGAACAGAAATGCCAAAATCCAAACTTTGTGAGCAGTGTTTGTTACTCAAAATTAGTGAATACCTCCTTTCTCAACAGCAAAATACATACAAATATGACAAATATGCATTTTATTTAAAATAACTGTAAATAAACCTAATGCAGTTGATTTCAGAGAATGCTAAGAACCTTTAAAAGTTATTATTCTAGCCAGGGGCAGTGGCTCACACTTGTAATCCCAGCACTTTGGGAGGCCGAGGTGGACGGATTACAAGGTCAGGAGTTCAAGACCAGCCTGGCCAACATGGTGAAACTCCATCTCTACTAAAAATACAAAAATTAGCTGGACATGGTGGTGGGCACCTGTAATCCCAGCTACTTTGGAGGCTGAGGCAGGAGAATCGTTTGAACCTGGGAGGTGGAGGTTGCAGTGAGACAAGATAATACCACCGCACTCCAGCCTAGGTGACAATATGAGACTATGTCTCAAAAAAAATAAAGAAAAAAAAATTATTGGCCGGGCACAGTGGCTCACACCTGTAATCCCAGCACTTTGGGAGGCCGAGGCGGGTGGACACCTGAGGTCGGGAGTTCGAGACCAGCCTGACCAACATGAAGAAACTCCATCTCTACTAAAAATACAAAATTAGCTGGGCCTGGTGGCACATGCCTATAATCCCAGCTACTAGGGAGGCTGAGGCAGGAGAAT
>NW_012114522.1:140660-141028 GCF_000951035.1 Colobus angolensis palliatus | reverse complement strand
TCCGCCTACGCCTCCCAGAGTGCTTGGATTAAAGGCATGAGCCACCTTGCCAGGCCTGATTAAATTTTTAAAATAAGGTAATCGTATATTACCTTAAAATAAAGTCATGAAACAAAATCTATCTCCTTGGTAAAGGCAGCAAAGGAAATTTCTTGATACCCATATTTTGAAGATAAGCAAATGCAGGTTCTATCCAATCAGCACAGGAAAGAGACGGCATATTTTCAGAATGATCAAGTGTCTGAAGCGGCCCAGCAGAAAGGTCTTCCTTCCCATCAAGAGCCCAGTTTAGTGTTTACACAAGATACATGCAATGTGTGAACTTCTATGACACCTACCTCCTGGAAAGGCACTACAGTAAATTTCTG
>NW_012114522.1:133386-134785 GCF_000951035.1 Colobus angolensis palliatus | reverse complement strand
ACCCCGGAGGCGGAGCTTGCAGTGAGCTGAGATCCGGCCACTGCACTCCAGCCCAGGCGACAGAGTGAGACTCCGTCTCAAAAAAAAAAAACAAAAAAAAGGAAAAAAAATTAATCAGTCTTAATAGAGAGATTCTCATCAAATGCCATCTGATACACATCCAGATCGGAAATAGAACACTGAGAGGTAAGAGAAAGGCCTGAACTGCAGCAGAGTACTTCCTAACTCCTGCTGAACACTCAGCACACACTCCCAAGTCCTGGGGTTCCGCTATATGTTTTAATGGTCTCTCTTTTTCTGTTTCAAAAATTCTCCCCAAGAACAAGCAACAGAGACCTCTAGCATGCAAAAAGTAACAAGCTGTCAGCAATGAGGCAAACAGAAACCCTTTCACTAGCATATCTGAGATGTCCACGGAGTCTGCAGACTCCCCATATTCTGGCAAGCCTGACTGCAATACTGGTAAAATGTACACCTCATTCATCCCTCGGCAATTAACCTCCCCCTCAGCAACGTGTTAGTTTTATTCCCAACACAAACAGGCAATAAACTTCAATCAACTCTTCCTAATATTTAAGATAATTTTATTAATACCACGTAAGTTCACCACTTATTTGGCAACCACAACTCATTCAAATGCCTGCACACCAACTTGCGCTTAGATAAGCAGGTCTCTTAGGTGGTGCTTAAAATCGTGTTACTACCACCGCGATCATGAACTACATGAAATGCCCTGAGAATGTAGGAAGAGCCTCAAATCTCAGGCTGTTTTAAGTGCCACTTGGAAAAGAAATCTCCCATTGGACGCGCCCTCAATCCCCGCCCCCCACCCCAGCCACTCCCGCCGAGGCGTCCTAAAAGCATTATGTCATCCACTGCCCCCACATCTCTCCAGCTCCAAACCCCGCCTCCTCTCGAGGTGTCCCGTGCCCCCAGCCCTCTTCCCTCTCAGACTAGATGAGGGAAGTGGCCCTGAACAAATCTCGGCTCTTCCAAGTTCTCTTCACAACTCGGTTAAACCCCCGCCCCAGTTTCTCGCAAATAAAAAGAAACAAGTTTTCGCCCCAACTCTTCGCATCCTGGGAAGGGCGAGAGGGCTGAGGCCGTGACTCCCCTCGGTGAATTCAGGACAGGTCCCAACGAGGCTCTGCCTCCCCTTGCGGGAGGACAAGACCCAAGTGCGGGACCGGGGCTGAAGTGGGGGAAGGTCTCGCCACAGGAGGGGGCAGGTGTCCCTCATGGGCTCTGGGTTGCTGGGTCACTCTGTCGCTGCGGGGCCGGGGATTCGTGTCGCCGGCCCGCAGGCTGCAGGGTTCCGCCATCCCCGCCGTAGGCTGGGACCCGCCGGGACAGGGAGCTGCAGCGGGCCCAAACTCACGGTCGGTGTAGCGGCTCCTCA
>NW_012114522.1:122479-132211 GCF_000951035.1 Colobus angolensis palliatus | reverse complement strand
TGGCCTCGGGGCTTGCCCGCCCGCCACACTGTCCCGCGGCCAGAGTCGGGCTCACCTGGACAGCCCTGCGGGGAGCCTGCTGGGGACTCCCTGCACGGGGAGAGGGTGGGCGAGCCCCTGCGCAGAGCGCAGAGAATGCGCGTTGTCGGTGCGACCTGAGGACCCCAAGTGTGACCCTCCCCACCCCCCAGTGAGCTGGAGCGGCCCCTGCAGGGCGGGGCCCACAGGCCTGGCACCCCCCATCGGTCCCAGCGCAGCGCCCCGGAAGGGAGGTGAGGGTCTGAGGCAGGCCCGGGTGGTCAGCACCTGCTGCCCACAGAGGCACTGTGATTAGTGCAGCGAGAAGCAGCTATGGCCACAAGACGCCTCCCACAGGAATGAGTTCCGACCTGGGGGCGTTTCTGTATGGGAAAGCACCCCTGCTCTGACCTTCCAGCGGGACCCCCAAGGGGCGCCATTCAGCGGCAGCTCAGCAGAGGTCTGTGGGGCACCCCCTCACGCCTAGGGCACAGGCCGGCGCAGGCAGGGTCCTGGTCTCCAGAGCCTCCCGCCTTTTGGGTGGTAGAGGGGCAAACAGAGAGGGCAGCTGTCCAGCCTGCCCATTAGGGAGTAGAGTTGACCTCAGAGACAACCGCCCAGCCCAGGAGTGGTGCAGGCAGAGAGAAGCCCACTAAAGCCTACTCTAGCCAGGCCATACCTGCAACCCAGAGTCCCCTGCTCTGTGGCCACAAGCAGCACCTCCACCTTGTCTCAGAGCCTGTCCCAAAGTGAAACCCAGCATTATCTCCCTCCCTTCTCTTGAGAAGGACAGCAGAGAAATAGCCGTTAGTTCCCAGTTCTTGGGAGGCTGATGTAGGAGGATCACCTGAAGCCAGGAATTTGTGGCTGCAAGTGGGCTATGGTTGCACCACTGCACTCCAGCTTGGGCGATAGAGCAACACTGTCTTTACAAAAATTAAGTTCCAGCTGGGTGTGGTGGCTCACGCCTGTAATCCCAGCGCTTTGGGAGGCCCAGGCAGGTGGATCACCTGAGGTCAGGTGTTCAAGACCAGCCTGGCCAACATGGAGAAATCCCGTCTCTACTAAAAATACAAGAATTAGCCAGGCATTGTGGCAGGCACCTGTAATCTCAGCTACTCAGAAGGCTGAGGCAGGAGAATTGTTTGATCCCAAGGGGCAGAGGTTGCAGTGAGCCGAGATCGTGCCACTTCACTCTAGTCTGGGCGACAGAGTGAGAGTCCATCTCGAAAAAATATAAAAATAAAAAAACCACACACACATACATGTCACAAAAGATATAGACACAACAGTTGTAGAGAAGTCAGCTTTTGTTTAAATTGGCCCCCGTATTTTCCATTTTTATCACTCTCCATTTCTTTCCTAAATCTCTGACCTTACTTTGGGGTCATTATCTTCTGCCTGGAAAGCATCCTTTAGAATTCCTTTGACAGTGGGTCTTCTACTGCAGAAATCTTTCCAATTCAATCAGAAAGTGTTTTTATTTTGCCTTCCTTCTTCATGGATTTTGGTGGGTATCGAATCAAAGGCGGCAGTTGCTTTCTTTCAAGAGCTTGAAACTTCATCGCTGTCTACCACTCTTTTTTTTTTTTTTTTCTCCTGAGATGGAGTCTCGCTCTATTGTCCAGGCTGGAGTGCAGTGGTGCGATCTCGGCTCACTGCAACCTCCCTCTCCCAGGTTCAGGCCATTCTCCTGCCTCAGCCTCCCGAGTAGCTGGGACTATAGGTGCCCGCCACCACCCCCGACTAATTTTTTTATTTTTAGTAGAGATGGGGTTTCACCATGTTAGCCAGGATGGTCTCAATCTCCTGACCTTGTGATCTGCCCATCTTGGCCTCCCAAAGTGCTGGGATTACAGGTGTGAGCCACTGCACCAGGCCTGTCTTCCACTTTTCATTCTTGTTGAGACATCAGCTGTCAATTTCATGGCTGCTGCTTTGAAACTAATGTACCTTGTTTTTTCATCTGGCTGCTTTTAAGATTTTCTCTGTCTTTGGTTTTCTGTAGTTTTGCAGTGATATGTCCGGGGGTGTAAGGAGAGACAAATCTGCTTGTTGGCCGTATGGCCCTGGAGGTCCCCTTTGGTAACCTAGCAACAGGCTGGCTCGGTAGGAAGGCTCAAAGCCTTACCCATACCAGTTCCTGAAGTTCTGGAACACAGATGTCCCTTGGTGAAAGATTTCTAAGGTCAGGATGTTCTTTTCACCAGCAAAGACATTCCCCACAGCCTGAAATCTCCCATTGCTACGCGATTGGCTAGGCGCTCCCGGAATCTCCCACTGCTACGCGATTGGCTAGGCGCTCCCGGTTTCCTTCCAATTTCCCTACAAATACCCAGAATGACAAGAAGCCAGATCCCTCTCCTAGTGAACTCCCTATGGTGTGACCGGCTGTCCCTGGCCCTGGGGATGATGAGAACTTGGGAGAGAGGTGCCTCCTTCTGAAAACCCTCTGCCTCTGAGTGTCCCCATTAAATGCATCTTATGCCAGTCCTGTGTATTGTTGATGGTGTTTGTCATTATCTGGACTTGCTTTAACAGTATGGATTTCTTTTTGTCTCCTTGGAATTCACTGGGCTTTGAATTTGTGCACTGATGGCTTTCATCACTTTCGAAGCCTGTCAGTCACTGTCCTTGAAACATGGCTTCTGTTCTCCTTCTCTCTCTCCCTGGTACTCCAAATAAATGTATATTAGATCCTCTCCTAATATACATATATTAGAAAGGATATATCTCATATCCTTTCTTCTGCATTTTCCATTCTTTTGCCTCTCAATGCTTTATTCTGGATAGTGTCATCTGACTTACTTCCTAGTTCTCTCTGGCTGTTTCTATTCTGCTGTTAAACTGTTGCTTTACCATTAAGTTCTGGAATTCTGCAGTTTTCAGGACCGTAATTTATACTGACTCTTAAGTATGCTGTTGTCACATTTTATAGTTTCTGGCTTCCTGCCAACACATTCTTTTTTTTTTTTTTTTTTTTTTTTGAGGCGGAGTCTCGCTCTGTCGCCCGGACTGGAGTGCAGTGGCCGGATCTCAGCTCACTGCAAGCTCCGCCTCCTGGGTTTACGCCATTCTCCTGCCTCAGCCTCCCGAGTAGCTGGGACTACAGGCGCCCGCCACCTCGCCCGGCTAGTTTTGTTTTTTTTTTTGTATTTTTAGTAGAGACGGGGTTTCACCGTGTTAGCCAGGATGGTCTCGATCTCCTGACCTCGTGATCCGCCCGTCTCGGCCTCCCAAAGTGCTGGGATTACAGGCTTGAGCCACCGCGCCTGGCCCCTGCCAACACTTTCAAGTTTTGCAAATTTCCTCTTTGAACATGGGAAGCATAGCTGTTTAAGTGTCTGTATCTCATTCATATCTCCGTTATCTAGACACTAGATAGATTCTAGGCCTCTGAGGGTATGCTTCTCGTGCCTGAAGTTTCTGCTAATTCCCCTCCATTGGGCCTCATATCACGTTCCTAGTAATTTGTCTTTGTGTACTGGACATTGTACTTGAAATTTATTAGAGAGTAATATGAAGCTTAAGGTATTATCTTCTTCCAGAGAGGATTTGTGTTTGCAATGCCGGGCCCCTGGGGACGCTAGAAGTCCTAGGCCATCTTAATCCAAGTTCCGGTTTTGAGGAACTGGATGTGGTTGATATGAAGGGATTGGTATGTTCCCAGAGGACCACCCATATTTCAGAGCTGGTTTACTTTCAAGTCATCCTTCTTCTTGAGTGGGGTGGACCCCAAAGTGGACCCCAAAGTGGAAAGTGAATTGCCTGCGTCCCCAAACTTGGCATGTGCTAGATTTCATTTTTAGTCCTCTATGCTCTGGAGGCTTAGCTCAGATAGGGCACAGTGACTCATGCCTATAATCCTATCATTTTGGGAGGCCGAGGCGGACAGATCATGACATCAAGAGATGGAGACCATCCTGGGCAACATGGTGAAACCCTGTCCCTACTAAAAATACAAAAATTAGCCAGGTATAGTGGCGGGAGCCTGTAATCCCAGCTACTTGGGAGGCTGAGGCAGGAGAATCCCTTGAACCAAGGAGGCAGAGGTTGCAGAGAGCCAAGATCGCACCACTGCGCTCCAGCCTGACAACAGAGTGAGACTCCATCTCAAAAAAAGAGAAGGCTTAGCTCAGCCTTCCAGGTATCTTGTCCAGATCAGCAAATACCCCCAAAGCAGAAGCCGCCCTGATGTTTGGCCCCTGTCTCTGCGTTCTCACCCTCTTCTGGCTTTCAGCCCCAAAAGCTGCTTACTCTGTTAATGTTTATGTTTGTCTGGCTTTATTCATTATGTTCATCAGGACGATAGAAATGGATTCTGTAGCCCCTCATCAATGTACGACTAAAATTTTTTGACTTGAGGATGGTGCAAAAGCAATACACATTCAATGGAAACCATACTTCACATGTTCAACTCTGATCTTTTCCCAGGCGAGTGATGTGCTGTACAATACTGTCTTGTGAAGCTGGGAAGCTCCCAGGCAGCCACGCAGTCACAAGGGCAAACAACAGATGCTCTGCAGTAGACTGTGCTGCTGTATGATTTTGCCAATTGTAGGCTGACGTCAGTGTCTGAGCATACCTAAGGTAGGCTAGGCTCAGCTGTGATGTTTGGTAGGTTAGGTGTATTAAATGCGTTTTTTACGGCCGGGTGCAGTGGCTCAAGCCTGTAATCCCAGCACTTTGGGAGGCCAAGACGGGCGGATCACGAGGTCAGGAGATCGAGACCATCCTAGCTAATACGGTGAAACCCCGTCTCTACTAAAAAATACAAAACACTAGCCGGGCGAGGTGGCGGGCGCCTGTAGTCCCAGCCACTCCGGAGGCTGAGGCAGGAGAATGGCATAAACTCGGGAGGCGGAGCTTGCAGTGAGCTGAGATTCGGCCACTGCACTCCAGCCTGGGCAACAGAGCGAGACTCCGTCTCAAAAAAAAAAAAAATGCATTTTTTACTTATATATTTCAACTTACTATGGATTTATCCAGAGGTAACCCCATAGTAAGTCAAGAAGCATCATTACTAAGGATGATGTTGAAAGTAGTTGGACTGGTGCGGTGGCTCACGCCTGTAATCCCAGCACTTTGGGAGACTGAGGCAGGCAGATCATCTGAGGTTGGGAGTTTGAGACCAGCCTGACCAACATGGTGAAACCTCGTCTCTACTAAAATACAAAACAATTAGCCGGGCATGGTGGTGCATGCCTGTAGTCCCAGCTACTCAGAAGGCTGAGGCAGGAGATTGGCAAAGAGCAAGACTCCGTCTCAAAAAAGAAATTTAGAAGGAAGGAAGGAAGGAAGGAAGGAAGGAAGGAAGGAAGGAAGGAAGGAAGGAAGGAAGGGGAGAGAGAGAAAGAGGTTATCCTCTTATTCCTAATTTTAACATTATTCCCTCCAGTGTGTGCCCTTATGAGGTAAAATGATGCCTTCTGGGCTGACAAATGTATTTTATCATGCTAAAGAAGGAGTAACTAATTTATTTTATTGACTGCATAAAAAGTGGCTGTTGAATTTGGTCAAATGCCTTTACAGCATCTATGAAAATGATCTACTTTTTCTTTGGGTCTATTCACATGATCTATAATATTGTGTTACTGAATTTCCTTGTATTGAACCATCCATGCATTACTGAAATAAACCCCACTATGTTACGATGTGATATTTTTGATGTGTTGTTGGGTTCTGTTTGGTAACATTTTATTAAGGCTTTTTAATGAATTAATATTCATTTATGAATTAATATTCATAAAAGATTGGTATGAAGTTTCGTATAAGGTCTTTGTAAGATTTTGGTATCAATTTATACTTGCTTTATAAAAAGAATTGGGAAGTTTTGTTTTTCTAGAGTCTGGAATATTTCAAGCTCATTCAAACTTTTATTTGCCCTTTAAGGTGTGCTAACATTCCCATGTAAAATTGTTTGAGCCTGGTGTTTTTTTGAAGGGTAGCACTTTGACAACTTTACTTCTTCTCTTGAAAATAGCCTATTTAGCCTTCTATTTTACTTGTGGTTAGTTTTGATAAATTATGTTTTCATCCAAGTTTTATGTTTATTTTCATAAATGTCTGCAAAGTATTCATTATCTTTCTCTCTTTACATGATTTTTCTCCCCTTGAAATTAATTTTTGTGTATTTTTATTTTCTTAATTAGGTTAGATTTTTATTTATTTGGTTAGTTAGTTGATTCTGCTAAGAACAATGTCTTTTGGCCAGGTGTGGTGGCTCACGCCTGAATCCCAGCACTCTGGGAGTTTGAGGCAGGCAGATCACAAGGTCAGGAGTTCGAGGCCAGCCTGGCTAATATGGTGAAACCCCGTCTCTGCTAAAAATACAAAAATTAGCCAGCTGTCATGGCGTGCACCTGTTGTTCCAGCTACTTGGGAGGCTGAGGCAGGAGAATCGCTTGAACCTGGGAGGCAGAGGTTGCAGTGAGCTGAGATTGCATCACTGTACTCCAGCCTGAACAACAGAGTGAGACTCCATCTCAAAAAAAAAAAAAAAAAAAGAACAAACATCTTTATTATTTGTGTTACAGTTTTCCTGTGTTATAGCCAGCACTTTCTGCTTCTAATTCTGGCTTGATCTTTCTGGTGATTCGCTCCTATCCAGGAGCCACCAAGAGTCACCTCATTAGAACAAAAGATGCTCACCCAGGAAATTCTCAGGATTTTAGGAGCTCTGTGGCAGGAACTGGGTGCACACCAATATATATTTCTTATTATTTCATACCACCCACCCTACCTTCACCACCATCCCCTCCATAAAATCATCTTTTATTGGCTGGCATGGGGGCTCATGTCTATAATCCCAGCGCTTTGGGAAGCTGAAGTGGGAGGATTGCTTGAGGCCAAGAGTTCATGACCAGCCTGGGCAACACAGCAAGGGCTGGCATGTCTCTAATTCTTTCTTGCAGTGGCCCCTCCCTTCACCTCCAAGCCGGAGCATGGCCTCACCCCTCCCAGGTGACTCTCTCCCCAGAAATGGTGCTGTCTCAAGAAGCCCTCTCTCACTAAGCATCTGCCAGGCCATTTCGGCTCCCAGAAGTCCTTGTCCTGCCCCACCAGCCTGGTCTCATCTAGATGGGGCCTCTGTCTGGTGGGACCAAACAGAATGTTCTGCATACCTGGCCAGCGCAGAGATCTCCCTGTACCCCTGCTCCAAGGCTGGCTCTGCCACTGACAGAGAGACTGACATCTGCACCGTTCTGAGCCCCTAGGGGTGCAGTATGCAGAGCTAGGCCATCTCTGTCATCCTACAGGAACCAGGCAGCCCTGAGGAAGGGTTTTAACATGCAAGGTGTACTCCACTAGTCTTAAGATATCTCGAGCCACAGTCTTGCTGCTCCCAACTCCCAAGCCATGCTGACTTTCTTTCCCTTGGGACAGAAACACCTCTGCTGATCCCTGATCCATACCTCTCCCCCTGAAAGAAATATAATACATAAAAGAGAGTCCTCCCACTGAGCACCTCCCTTCCTTTATAGCACTTACTTCAACTGACCCTTACAGGGATTGTATAATGAGACTATGAATGTCACGAAGGCTACGCCGTGTCTCAGATCCCCTACTAAAGGCTCCAACCCCAGGGAGGACTTGTCCCCTGGCCTGGGTCGGAGGGTCAGGAAGACCTCTTTAGTAAAAGGTGTGGTTGGACTGGGACATTCCTCCCAGTGGGAGAGCTCTGTTCTTTCCTGAGCAAGAACTCTAAAGCCCACTTGTTTCCTTACTGGAAGAGGAACGTTAGTCATGTTCTTTCTTATTTAAAATCAGGGCTTGCAATGCTGCTTGGCCCTCGAGTCAAGCAGCAGCACAGCCCACATACCACACAACACAGGATTTCCTCATGGCTCATCTTCCAAGTGAGAACTGAAAGGAACATCGTGGGAAACCGCAAGAGTCTGTTCTAATGATAAAGCAGAGGCCCAGAGAACCGCGCTTATTCTCAGCAGGGCACGGTGGTGATGAACAACACGCCAAGCAGAAGAGAAAGGGGCCAGGACGTTGGACGGGGGCTGAATTCAGAATCAGCCCATAGGAGAAATGAAGTTTGAGACTTCAAAGAATGAGCCGAAGGGAGACCTTTCTCACTGTCTCCCTTCCCTGATGGTGAAGTACAGGCCGCAGAGGGGAGGTGTTTGACCTGGGGGCGCTCATCACATGCTGTGCCTAGAATCGAACTCCAGGTTCACACCAGGCCTCCAAGGCCACGTGAGTACTCCAGGGGAAGGGAGGGCGTAGGGGATGAGAACAGGGAAAACCATGAGGTTTTGGAGAGGGAACTTTGAATTGGCAATTTATAAAAGTAGACTAGGCTGGGCATGCTGGCTCATGCCTGTAATCCCAGCATTTTGGGAGGCTGAGGTGGGAGGATCATTTGAGCTCAGGAGTTTTAGACCAGCCTGGACAACATAGTGAGATCCTATTCCTACAAAAAAATAAAAAATTAAACATTAGCCATGTGTGGTGGCACACACTTGTGGTCCCAGCTACTTGGGAGGCTGAGGTTTGTGAAAGGAAAATACCTTGAGCTCCCCAAATCACTGACGCTAAGGGGAAAACTCAAGCTGGGAACTGCTCAGGGCAAATTTGCCTCTCATTCCATTCAAAGTCATCCCTCTGCTCACTGAGATAGATGCATATTCTCTCTCTCTCTCTCTCTTTTTTTTTTTTTTGACAGAGTCTCGCTGTGTCGCCCAGGCTGGAGTGCAGTGATGCCATCTCGGCTCACTGCAAGCTCTGCCTCCCAGGTTCACACCATTCTCCTGCCTCAGCCTCCTGAGTAGTTGGGACTACAGGCGCTCGCTACCACGCCTGGCTAATTTTTTGTATTTTTTAGTAGAGACGGGGTTTCACCCTGTTAGCCAGGATGGTCTTGATCTCCTGGCTTCGTGATCCGCCTGCCTGGGCCTCCCAAAGTGCTGGGATTACAGGTGTGAGCCACCGTGCCTGGCCTTTTTTTTTTTTTCCTGAGACAGCATTTCACTCTTGTTGCCCAGGCTGGAGTGCAATGGCACCATCTCAGCTCACTGCAACCTCTTCCTCCCGGGTTCAAGCAATTCTCCTGCCTCAGCCTCCTGAGTAGCTGGGATTACAGGCACCTGCCACCACGCCCAGCTAATTTTTTGTGTTTTTAGTAGAGACAGGATTTCACCATGTTGGCCAGGCTGCTCTTGAATGCCTGACCTCAGGTGATCCACCTATCTCAGCCTCCCAAAGTGCTAGGATTACAGGCATGAGCCACCACACCCAGTCGATAGCTGCATATTCTGATTGCCTCCTTTGGAAAGGTTTATCGGAAATTCAAAAGAATGCAACCATTTGTCTGCCTGACCTGGAAGCCCCCTCCCTGCTTCAAGTTGTCCCCACCTTTCTGGACAGAACCAATGTACTTCTTACATATACGAATGGATGTCTCATGTCTCCCGGAAATGTATAAAACCAAGCTGTGCCCCGACCACCTTGGGAACGTGTCATCAGGATTTCCTGAGGCTGCGTCACTGAAGCGGCATAATTCCCAAGGTTCTGGGGTAATACCCAAGGTTCATTGCCACCTCATGCCAAGGAAATCAAGAACACAGATACACATGGAGTGAGGTTAAGACTGGCACTTTAGGCTGTGTGCAGTGACACCTGTGCAAGCTTCCAGTTTGCTTGTCTATGTCTGCAGCTTGACTTTACAGGCTGCTCTTTGTTAGAAAAAAAAAAAAAAAAAAG
>NW_012114522.1:119820-122034 GCF_000951035.1 Colobus angolensis palliatus | reverse complement strand
CGAGTCAGGTGGACCACCTGAGGTCAGGAGTTTGAGACCAGCCTGACCAACATGTCTACCAAAAATAAAAAATTAGCCCAGTGTGGTGGCGTATGCACCTGTAATCCCAGCTACTCAGGAGGCTGAGGCAGCAGAATCGCTTGAACCCGGGAGGTGAAGGCTACAGTGAGCTGAGATCAGGCCACTGTACTCCAACCTGGGCGATGGAGCAAGACTCTGTCTCAAAAAAAAAAAAAAAAAAAAAATCAATGTCCAACAATAGAAAGCTGGTAGAAACATTAATACTTCCAAATATTTCAATACTGAAAAGCCACTAGAATGACTTATTTATGAGGAAGTGGAGAAATTGGAACCTTAGTGCACTGTTGGTATGTTAAAAACTTCAGACAAATTGAATTGAACAGAGTTTAGCTGATCAAGAAAAAAAAAAAAAAATTCACAAATCGTGCAGGTCCCAGAATCACAGCAGATTCAGGGAGACTCCAGAGATGCTGTGTAGTCACAGCAAATTTATGGACAGAAAAGGGAAAGTGGCCACAGAAAGCAGAAGTGAGGTACGGAAACAGCCAGATGAATTTGCCTTCTCTGAACACAGTTTGAACGGTTTGCTGCCTGTGAGTGGTTGAAGTCTGGCTGCAGGGACTGGCTGAGACACAGCTGTTGTTACAGAAGCCTACTGCTAAGTTAGGTTTTCAGTCTGCCTACCTACTGTGCTAGGTTACGATTCATCTGCAAAGACACAAGTATGGCAGTACAGAAACTTTCTCAGGCCAGATTTCAGTTGGATTTAACAAGTGGAAATGTAAAATGAGCTGGGTGTGGTGGCTCATGCTTGTAATCCCAACACTTTGGATGGCCAACGTGGGTGTATTGCTTAAGCCCAGGAGTTCGAGACCAGCCTGGGCAACATGGGGCAACCCCATCTCTACTGAAAATACAAAAATCAGCCCAGTGTGGGTGGGTGCCTGTAGTCCCAGCTACTCGGGAGGCTGAGGCAGGAGAATCACTGGAACCTGGGAGGTGGAGATTGCAGTGAGCCAAGATCATACCACTCCACTCCAGCCTGGGTGACAGAGCAAGACCCCATCTCAGAAAGAAAAAAAAAAAAACAGAAATGTAAAATGATGCAGCTAATATGTCAGAGGCATTGGAACCAGAGCAACTCCATCTTGAATGGGGGCAGGGAAAAATGAGGCTGAGACCTGCTGGGCCGCATTCCCAGGAGGTGAGGCATTCTTAGTCACAGGCTGAGATAGGAGGTCCGCACAAGATACAGGTCACAAAGACCTTACTGATAAAACAGGCTGCAGTAAAGAAGCCAGCCAAAGCCCACCAAAACCTAGATGGCAATGAAAGGGAACTCTGGTCGTTCTCACAGCTCATTATAAGCTAATTATAATGCATTCACATGCTAAAAGGCACTCCCACGAGGCCCATGACAGTTTACTGATGCCATGGTAAAGTACAGAAGTTACCCTATATGTTCTTTTTTTTGAGATGGAGTTTCACTCTTGTTGCCCAGGCTGGAGTGCAGTGGTGCGATCTCAGCTCACCGCAACCTCTGCCTCCCGGGTTCAAGCAATTCTCCTGCCTCAGCCTCCCAAGTAGCTGGGATTACAGACGTGCACCACCAGGCCCAGCTAATTTATTTGTAGTAGAGATGGGGTTTCTTCATGTTGGTCAGGCTGGTCTCAAACTCCTGACCGCAGGTCATCCACCCGCCTCAGCCTTCCAAAGTGCTGGGATTACAGGCGTGAGCCACTGTGCCCGGCCTAGAAGTTACCCTATATGTTCTAAAAAGGGGAGAAACCCTCAGTTCTGGGAATTGCCCACCCCTTTGCCAGAAAACTCATGAATAATCCACTCCCTTGTTTAGCGAATGATTAAGAAATAACCATGAAAATAGCCAACCAGCAGACATCAGGGCTGCTCTGCCCATGGAGTAGTCAGTCATTCTCTATTCCTTGGCTTTCTTTTTTTCTTTTTTTTTTTTTTTTGAGATGGCATCTCATTCTGTCACCCAGGTTGGAGTGCAGTGGCATGATCTTGGCTCACTGCAAGCTTCACCTTCCGGGTTCACACCATTCTCCTGCCTCAGCCTCCTGAATAGCTGGGACTATAGGCGCCCACCACCATGCCTGGCTAATTTGTGTGTGTGTGTGTATTTTTAGTAGAGACGGGGTTTCACCGTGTTAGCCAGGATGGTCTCCATCA
>NW_012114522.1:106951-119185 GCF_000951035.1 Colobus angolensis palliatus | reverse complement strand
AAAAAGAAAAAGCCAGTCACAAGAGGCAAATACTGTCTGATTCCACTGAGACAGGAGACGTAGAGAAGTCAAATTCATAAAAACAGAGGGCTGAATGGGAATTGCCAGGGGCTGGGGGAGTTAGTGTTTCACAGAGATACAGCTTCAGCTTTACAAGATGCAAAGAGTTAACCGTGCAAACTGGTTGAATGAATGATAGATGGTGGGGGTGACTGTATGACATTGTTTCTGAACCCTATGCTTAAAAATCATTAAGATGGTACATTTTATGTGTATTTTACTACAAATTTTAAAAGAAAGAAAATAAAAGGAAATACCTAGTTTCTGGTGAAATTTTTTGCCAAAAGAAAAACCTGATTTTTGGTGAAAACTGCAACAGGGTATTGTAATACGTTTTTGGTGAAGGGAAATTGTTCTAAATTTTCAGAAGGGCAGTTTGGTCATAGAGGTGTTAAAGCAAACTAAATATGGCCTGAGAAGGACTCTATACTTCTGTATTTGAGTCCTTGTGGATGAACTACAACCTAACTTATAGGTAGACAAGATTGAAACTCTAACTTATGAACCTGTAATAGTAGCTGAGTCTTTGCCTATCCCAGCAGCCATATTTTGCTCATATACTGCTGAGAGTTCAAATAAGGCAAATGCCAAGCTGCAACTAACCAGCTATTTCTGTACCTTACCTCCAATTTCTGTATGTCACTTCCCCTTTTTTGTCTATAAATTTGTTCTGACCATGAAGCATCCCTGGAGTCTCTCTGAATCTGCTGTGCTTCTGGGGACTGCCCAATTCACGAATCATTCGTTGCTTAATTAAACTCGTTTCAATTTAATTCGGCTGAAGTTTTTCTTTTAACATGGTGTCAGAAGTGGGATCCAAAGTAGAGCGTCTAATGACCCCCGGGGCACTGAGTGAACAAGTAAGGTGCCCGCTGGGCACACTCGTGTCCACTGATCTCTCAGAGCAGCTGGGGATTGCGGGTAAGTTCTGTCTTGGATTTTGGAGACCCACAGATTTGTGTTTCGAGCTTTCTGAGTTTCTTTGAGCAAATTTCTGATCCAAACTGGGTTTAGAAGTTGCCAAAGAAACTGAATGGGTCCAGGAACAGATTTGATCTGGTAATTAACTGGCCTGGATCCAGTTAGAGGCCTCTTATGTCATCTGACTGGGTCAGAAAGAAACTGGTAGAAAATGGTAATATGGCAGGGGGTGTAAAATTTGGCTGTTTAAAATTCGTGGGGATTTTTATGTTCTACCCCTTTGTTTCATTTTTCTTGCACACTTAGGTAGGAAAAAAATCATTGGCTAAGTTAATCAAGGGAACCTGAGAGTAAAGCCAATATTTAGTTAAAATGGGTTCCTTAATTTCCGGAAAACTGGGTTCCTTCCGGCTTATACATTAGGCATGCAAAGCAGTGAAGTCTTACAGAAATGGTGAAAACTTACTCAAGATAACTGCAGTGGAACATTCTGAATGAACGACAGTGCACTGACATGCATTTAAAAATGAAGACTCCCAAAAATCAAATCTGCTAACCTTTTAGCTTAGTCACTATCCCAATCCAAAAGAGATAGGCTGCAGCCCAAGTCGGCTGACTTTGAATAAGTAATTGGTTACATTTTACCTGAGTAAAGCATGGGATTGGGTTACAGGCCTTCCCCTCAGTAAAGTCCCTCTGGGTTAAAAATGGGTTAAAGATGCCAGGGCCCAACCCAGGGCAAGTTTGAGCCTTGCCAGTTTGATATTTGGTGCCCCCATGCAGCCAGTGGGGTGGCAACTTGTTGCTCAAATTTAGAAGTTGAGAGGCTTTTGCCTGTGGTTCAATGAAACAGAAAAAGATCATTTTCCTTTATAATGTGGCTTGGCCTGCAGGGCTTTGATGTGGAGAGCTGGGTCACTGGGGCTACTCAGGGAAAGGGAACCCCGAAGCCTGGCACACAGCAAAAGGGTAAGAATTTCTTACCAGTCAGATTTCTGACCTCTCTCTCCATGCAAACTGGTTGAATGCATGATTTAAAAATAATCACTGTTTATCTTCTCTGTAAAGTTTTCATTAATGGAAAAAAGGATTTGTGAGGCTAATCTCAGGCTGCAGTGAATCTCATACACTTTATGTGTCTTCCTGTGTCATTCTGTCATAAAAGGATGTACCTTAGGATAGAACATGGGCTTAAAACCCTGTAAGCTTTCTCGCTGCTCAAGATGGCCCAGCAAGCTAGTCAGTCACAAACTTTGCTGCAGATCCCTGAAACACACAAAAAAACTAGATGAGGTCTCCATCTTGTTTTAAGTCCTTGGGAGTTTGACCTCGTAACCACGTGGCTGAACTTTCTCCTGGTCTCCACCTTCCAAGTGGAACAGGAATTTTGGGTTCATGTCACAGCTCTACAATCTATCTTCAGTAGTTAAAAGCCTTTGCAAGCTGAAAATTAACTACTCTAGACTCTTTATGGGAAGGGCAACGGAGACTGCCCAGTGCTGTAGCTCAGTGGCGACCTGAGTTTCATTCCTGGCTTAGGGAATCAGTACTTTCTAATTGAGATTTTGGGTAACCTTTGCCATTTTTTAATTCTCTCCTCCTCCACAAACTGTCTTGAATGTGCTTTTCTCAGAGAACCTGGGAGGTTACTTTCAATAAAGTTTAAAAGCCAGGAATGTCAGCCATTTGGCCTGGTGAAAGTTGGGTAATAAACAATTTAAAAGAACTTTTATTAAAGAGCGCTATGGTCAAAAGTCAGCTTAATTAAAAGTAGATATTCTGGCTCTAACAGCCTGGGACTCCTTGGGAAAAAGAGGAGGTGCCAGAGACCCCGTTTTGGGAAAAACCTCTGTTTTACTCATGAAACCCTAGACATTGGAAGTAGATAGGTTCCTTTCAAAATCTAAGGCTCTGTTCTGTTTTGCATTGGATTATCTACCGTTTTTTACTTTGGGGGTATCAGAAATTACTTCACATAGAGTTTTGGTGTGTAATAACTAGGTAGGAAATATACTTTAGGGATGTCTAATGGCATTTACGGGGCTGACTCCCTCTTTTTTGGGGGGGATCCAGGATCTGGTATAAAAATGAGACCCTTGGCCGGGCGCAGTGGCTCACGCCTGTAATCCCAGCACTTTGGGAGGCCAAGGCGGGCGGATCACGAGGTCAGGAGATCAAGACCATCCTGGCTAACACGGTGAAATACCGTCTCTACTAAAAAACACAAAAAATTAGCCGAGCGTGGTGACAGGCGCCTGTAGTCCCAGCTACTTGGGAGGCTGAGGCAGGAGAATGACCTGAACCCAGGAGGCAGAGGTTGCAGTGAGCCGAGATCACGCCACTGCACTCCAGCCTGGGTGACAGAGCCAGACTCTGTCTCAAAAAAAAAAGAAAAAATGAGACCCTTAATTTTTGGAGATGTGGTTTAGCCTTCCAGCTGTGCCTGGTTATTACATTAGGCCCTAGAAACTGCATGCTTTCCTGGTCCTGTTCTTCCAAGGACTCCATCCTAAAGCCAGCAATCCAATTTAGAAACTTAGAAAGAGGTCAATGAAAAATCTTACAACTACTGGATCTTCTTCTGTCTGTCTGTGTGAACTTGAACTTGAATATATGGGTTGTATGTTTAATGTTTATATAAAAGAGCTTTAATTGCCAGGCACATTGGCTCACGCCTTTAATCCCAACACTTTGGGAGGCTGAGGTGGTGGATCACCTGAGATCAGGAGTTCGAGACCAGCCTGGCCAAACAGGCGAAACCCTGTCTCTACTAAAAATACAAAAATTAGCTGGGTGTGGTGGTGGCACATGCCGGTAATCCCAGCTACTTGGGAGGCTGAGGCAGGTGAATCACTTGAATCCGGGAGGTGGAGGTTGCCGTGAGCCAAGATTGTGCCCCTGCACTCAAGCCTGGATGACAGAGTGAGAATCTGTCTCAAAAAAAAAATAAAAATAAAAATAAACAAAAGAGCTCTAATGAATCGACTTTAAGAAAAATGAGTGCTTAAATCAAATATTTTGAAAGAAAAATAAAAACTGTAATGCCTTTTGGTTCATGTAACTTTAGTAATCTTTGAGAAATAAAAAGTTTTAAAGGTTACTGGTGAAAATAAAGACTCAGGCAGGTCAGATATTAGGTTTACTAAATTTTTTTTTTTTTTTTTTTTTTTTAGACGGAGTCTGGCTCTGTTGCCCAGGGTGGAGTGCAGTGGCCGGATCTCAGCTCACTGCAAGCTCTGCCTCCTGGGTTCAAGCAATTCTCCTGCCTCAGCCTCCTGAGAAACTGGGATTATAGGCATGTGCCACCATGCCCAGCTACTTTTTGTATTTTTAGTAGAGATGAGATTTCACCATGTTGGCCAGGCTGGTCTTGAACTCCTGACCTCGTGATCCTCCTGCCTTAGCCTCCCAAAGTGCTGGGATTACAGGTGTGAGCCACTGCACCCAGCCAGGTTTGCTAAATTTTTTAAGGTCACAAACTGCTTTGACTTTTCCACATTTTTCAAATTATTTTGGAGCTTTAGATTACAGATAAGGCCTGGGGACATGTGGAATTAGCCATGCCCCCTAGCTATGCAAAGAAGTTTACAAAGAAAATAAAATTTGTATAAGAAAGGATCTTGTATGGTAAATTCTTGCCCTAAAGTAAAATAACTGGTTGTTTAAAAAGAGGGGTGTTGGCCGGGCGCGGTGGCTCAAGCCTGTAATCCCAGCACTTTGGGAGGCCGAGACGGGCGGATCACAAGGTCAGGAGATTGAGACCATCCTGGCTAACACAGTGAAACCCCGTCTCTACTAAAAAAATACAAAAAACTAGTGAGGCGTGATGGTGGGCGCCTGTAGTCCCAGCTACTCCGGAGGCTGAGGCAGGAGAATGGCGTAAACCTGGGAGGCGGAGCTTGCAGTGAGCTGAGATCCGGCCACTGCACTCCAGTCTGGGCGACAGAGCGAGACTCCGCCTCAAAAAAAAAAAAAATTATAAGAAGGCATGGGAATGTAAATTTTTGCCTACTTTAGAGGGTTAAAGGATTTTTTGAGTTAGATAAGATAAAGCTAAAAGTTTGAGCAAGTTGTAGAAGGTTTGTAAAAATTAATCTTGTAAAAGAAATTCTGTGTGTCAACATATTGACTAAATTTAAAGGAGTATTATTCATTTTTTCCAGAAATTAAACATTGAAGTAGAAACACAACAGGGTTTTCATTTCTTCTTCTTCTTTTTTTTTTTTTTTTTGAGATAGAGTCTTGCTCTGTTACCCAGGTTGGAGTGCAGTGGTGCGATCTTGGCTCACTGCAACCTCAGCCCCCTGGGTTTAAGCAATTCTCCTGCCTCAGGCTCTGGAGTAGCTGTGATTATAGGCACTCGCCACCACACCTGGCTAATTTTTGTATTTTTAGTACAGATGGGGTTTCATGTTGGCCAGGCTGGTCTTAAACTCCTGACCTCATGATCTGCCCACCTCCGCCTCCCAAAGTGCTGGGATTACAGGCATGAGTCACCGCACCTGGCCAACAGAGTTTTCTTAAAGCACTGATCTGCTCTTTCACAAAAATTGTAAGGGATTGGCCAGGTGCTGTGGCTCACGCCTATAACCCCAGCACTTTGGGAGGCCAAGGCAGGTGAATCACAAGAGATCAGGTGATCGAGACCATCCTGGCTAACACAGTGAAACCCCGGCTCTACGAAAAATACAAAAAAATTAGCCAGGCATGGTGGCAGGAGCCTGTAGTCCCAGCTTCTCAGGAGGCTGAGGCAGGAGAATGGCATGAATCCAGGAGGCGGAGCTTGCAGTGAGCCAAGACGGCATGCTGCATTTCAGCCTGGGCAACAGAGCGAGACTCCGTCAAAACACACACACACACACACACACACACACACACAAATTGTAAGGGATTATAAAAGGTTTATAAGAATCTCACTTCATGGTCAAACTGGTTAAGCATAACATCAAATGTTTTAAAGCTTTAATATATCTGATAGGCTTCCCAAAATCAAATTTCACCTTCAAAATGGTCTTTTCTGACCTCTAACTTTGGGATGCTACAGAGGTCCCCTAAAGCATCCAAAGAAAGGTAAACAGGATAATCTGATATGTTAAGTTACGTGGGAAGCATTGTCAAAAAATAATGTTTAATCCTCTTCAGGTTACATTTTAGTAAATGATATTAATATATGTTCCAAAATTAAATGGGATTTCTAAAATTCTAATATGCCTGAGTCTATGCTATCAATCATAATTATGGTTATTATGTTAAGTTACTGTAAATCATAGAAATAACCAAATTTCCTTGTCAATTGTGTTTTTAACTATGACTATTTAAAGTCATTTCCACAGTTAATTGCTTAATGCTGGTGCAGTTTCTGAAAATTTCAAAAGTATGGTGTCTTTTAGGAGATTCATAAAAGGATGAAAAGGACCCTAAAAATCACTCTTGGAATACAGGTTTCTAATAACTTTAGAATCATATCATTTGAACTGGGTAAGAATTCCTGGAACTTTAATGAAAAGACTGACTGGTTTATAAAACTGCTAACCGAAGTAGAACAAAAATTAATTGAATAGCAAGAAAATAGTTTGCCAGATTTTCATCTTAAATCAGCTGATACTGAAATAATTCAGATATACAATTTGAATGAAATCCATGGTCTAAGTCAAATTATCTGTGATAACCCATCAGTTATCCATGCAATGCACCTTATTTGGAGAAGCAACTGGTATTCAAGATGACTGAAGTCTAATGTTAATTAAATATGGACTCATGGAGAACCAAGACAGCCACCTTGTCCTTCCTGAGTCCTTAAAGATTTTGTTGTTAAAAGTTCTGCATTTCATGACTCACCATGGAAAAGATAAAATAATCCAAATTAAATACATTGGTGTGTGGGAGGCAGAAGTTGCAGTGAGCTGAGATTGCACCACTGCACTCCAGCCTGGGTGACAGAGACAGATTCCATTTCAATAAATAAATAAATAAATAAATAAATAAATAAATAAAGTGTATATGTGTTTGTGTATATATGTATATGTGTGTATATATGTGTGTGTGTGTGTGTGTGTGTAAGAGATAACTTATCAATTGCTAAAATAGTTTATAACACTGGGCTATTTAAACATTTTATGAAGAGATTTCATTCAATCGTCATCTTCAATGCATGTTTTCTGGTTATATAAAAGCTCTCCCATGTTAAGAGGGCTGATGTTTTAACAAAGTATGTTACAGTATATTTTTTTTATGGTTCACTGAGGACAGTCAAACCCTTTGCAATCTAGAACTTGAAGACTAGAGATTCTGAGAACATCAGAGAAAGACTGTCCTTGCCACCCACACTGCAACAAAACCTCGGGATCTTGAAATTTGGGTTCATAATCTCACAACTGAGAAGGGTCCACTCATACTCCTGGAACTGTACACTCATTGGAATCTTTAAGGTAAAGTTAACCAAGGAAGTCTCTCTCCAGAACATGGCATCCTTGATGTCAACAGCTTTTGCTAAGATCATGGATCAAGACTTCTGCTAGAAGGCGGAGCCGGGTGTACAGAGCGGAACATAAAAGTGAAACAGGAGCATGACCACTGAAGCACAGCATCACAGGGAGACGTTTAGGCCTCCGGATGGCTGCAGACGGGCTTGACTGATGTCAGGCCTTCCACAAGAGGTGGTGCAGCAGAGTCTTCTCTAACTCCCCTGGGGAAAGGGAGACTCCCTTTCCTGGTCTGCTAAGTAACGGTTGCCTTCCCAGGCACTGGCGTTACGCTAGACCAGAGAGCCCTCTAGTGGCCTTGTCCGGGCATGACAGGGGGCTCACACTTGTGTTCTGATCCCTTCTCACTGTGTCCCTTCAGCTCCTACCTCTGTATGGCCTGGTTTTGCCTAGGTTATAATTGTAGAAAAAATATTATTATAACATTGGAATAAAGAGTAATGCTACAAAGTAATGATTAATAATATTCATATATAATCATATCTATAATCTATTTCTAGTATAACTATTCTTATTCTCTCTGTATTTTTTAATCACACTGGAACGGATTGTGTCCTTGGTCTCTTGCCTTGGCACCTGGGTGGCTTGGCGCCCACAGTCACCTAAGTGAGAACCTGGACAAAAAGAGTGAATTTATTACAATAAAATTATGGGAGGCCATTGTTTTGGACTGAGCTCATGCACTAGGTCCCAACAGACTAAGCCAAACAAAAATGGAGTCACTCATGCTAAATGTGACATAATCAAACGAAGACTTTAAGGAAACATGTAGATCCTAACACATTCTCCTATAAACAGGACGTTCCAGAATAAGGAGGTACCCTCAGTCCTTGTTCCTACCTTTGCAAAACTCACTGTTCTACTGTTTCTCAGAGGGTTTCAAGACCAAGTAAGTACCTTTACGATGGTGACAGTGATATCAATGACTAAAGTCTTGGTTAATCTCTCAAAATTGAGAAAATGACCAAAAGGGTGGAATTGTTAAAGCAAATTAAATATGGCCTGAGAAGGACTCCATACTTCTCTATTTGAGTCCATGTGGACGAACTGCAACCTAACTTAATAGGTAGACACATTGAAACCCTAACTTAGGAGTCTGCACCTGTAACAGTACTTGAGTCTTGGCCAATCCCAGCAGCCGTACTTCACTCATTCACTGCTGAGAGTTCAAACCGTGTCCAAATAAGGCGAATGCCAAGTTGTAACCAACCAGCTGTTTCTGTACCTCACCTCCGATTTCTGTACATCACTTCCCTTTTTTTGTCAATAAATTAGTTCTGACCACGAGGCATCCCTGGAGTCTCTGAATCTGCTGTGATTCTGGGGGCTTCCCAATTCGTGACTCGTTCATTGCTCAATTATACTCATTTAAATTTAATCCAGCTGAAGTTTTTCATTTAACAGAGGTATAAAATATGTATTCTTTAAAATGTTCAAACACTGTTTTGAGTGCATATTGTACTTTATTTGATTAAAAAAAGTATGACGTGATGTTTACTTTTACCTTGAGATATATAATAAAATCCTAAAACCCCTGCCAATTGAACAGACCCCTTCTTGGTCTAGCAGACCCCAGAGAAACCTTAAAAACTGAGTTCCTGGCCGTGACAGGACAGGAGGTCAGACTTGCCTCACTATGCCTCTTTCTTAATAACCTTTAACCGGGATGCCTTCCTAAAGAATAAACAGAAACCAGCTCTAGAAAACAAGAAACAGACAAGTCATTCTTCTATCGCCTTTAGCCAATCGTCTGAGGCCATGGCTGGACAATGCTTCCCTTCCTGTTAAGATACCACAGACCCTGGAGTGACTGTGGCCGTCTCCAGAGGAGATGCAGGGAGGGTTCTTGTGTCCTCTGCTTAATCTTTTGATGTCAGAGGGAGGGAAACTCCACCCTCCCATTACGCTAACCCCAACATTTTTTGAACACGTGACCCATGAAGAGGCATGCAGCTAATTGCACACCGGTGTGTTGCTCCTCTCAAAATATTCATAACTCCTCCTACAGCTTATTCAATATGTATATTTAGCCGCCCTGAGGATCTACAGGAAAAGCACAGTGTCCTTTTCCTGTAATCTCATTCAAGAATCAATACAGAATACTTCTCTCCACCAACAAGCAAGCAATCAGTTCTGCAGCAGACACCAGCTGGATGTCCTCTCATTCAAGTCTGACAGCATCTACCTGTAGACAGTGTCTGACCACACAAATCGAGGACTCAGTTCCCACAAGACTGAACCCCACTTCCAATGCCGACTGCAAGCCCCTGGTTATTGGGCCTGTGATTCTGACTGACCTGCTAAACACTGGGGGCTCCCACAGCCCCCTCCTTGGGTTCAATTAATTTGCTAGATCAGCATACAGAACTCAGAGAAACACATTTACTGGTTTCTTCCAAGGCATATTTTACAGGATACAGATGGACAGCCAGATGAGAAGATGCACAGGGAGCGTTCTGGAAGGGTCCCAAGCACAGGAGCTTTTACCCCCATAGAATGGAGGTGCGCTACCCTCTAGGAACCTCCAGGATACTCAGAAGCTCTCTGAAGCCTCTTGGGTTTTTATGGAGGCTTCATCACATAGGCATGATTTAATCATTAGCCATTGGTGATCAGCTTAACCATCAGCCCCTCTGCCTTCCCAGAGGTCAAGGGTAGGGCTGAGTCCCAACCTTCTAACCCTGCCTTCTTCTTTCTGGTGACCCCTCCTATCCTGAAACTGTCTAGGAGCTACCAGCCACCAGCCACCTCATTAACATACAGAAAAGACATTCATCACTTTGAAGACTCCAAGGATTTGGGGAAATATATGCCAGAAGACTGAATGAAAACCCAATATAATTTCACAGTATCATGGATGACTGAAATAAGTAATGAAAGATTAAGCAGGCCAGGCACAGTGGCTCACACCTGTAATCCTTTGGGAGGCTGAGATGGACAGATTACTTAAGGCCAGGAGTTCGAGACCAGCCTGGTCAACATGGTGAAACCCCATCTCTACTAAAAAAAAAAAAAAAAAAAAAAAAATTAGCTGATGTGGTGGTGGTGCCTGCAATCCTAGCTACTCAGGAGGCTGAGGCACGAGAATCACTCGAATGCAGGCTGTAGTGAGCTGAGATCATGCCACTGCACTCCAGCCTAGGCAACAGAGCAAGACTCTCAAAAAAAATTAAAAATCAAGCAGCCAAATGACATGGAAAGAAATAAATTACTGTATTAGTTATATAAATATCAAACAAGGGCCGGGCGCGGTGGCTCAAGCCTGTAATCCCAGCACTTTGGGAGGCCGAGACAGGCGGATCACAAGGTCAGCAGATCAAGACCATCCTAGCTAACACGGTGAAACCCCGTCTCTACTAAAAAATACGAAAAATTAGCCGGGTGAGGTGGCGGCACCTGTAGTCCCCGCTACTCGGGAGGCTGAGGCAGGAGAATGGCGTGAACCCGGGAGGCGGAGCTTGCAGTGAGCTGAGATCCGGCCACTGCACTCCAGCCTGGGCGACAGAGTGAGACTCCGTCTCAAAAAAATAAATAAATAAATAAATATCAAACAAAATGTTGATAGGGATTGCCTTTGCACAGCACTTATGAAATATTAAAGATGAACTTTTGTGTTTTCTCTTTTTTTAAACATATTTTTGTATGGAACACTTCACAGATTTGTGCGTCATCCTTGTGCAGGGCCGCACCAATCTTCTCCGTATCATTCCAGTTTTAGTATATATGCTGCCAAAGCGAGCACTGTTCTTCCTAATTTCAAAATTCTCTTCAATACATATATCCTTGCTTATAAACAGAAAGAGAAAAATGAGATGTTCAACATGTTAATCGAACAAGTTACCAACCCGTCCGTGTACAAATCCTGGCCTAGCTTTGCTATTTCTCTCAGTCAAAGTTTTCACTTGGGCATGGGGAAATTTAACTCAGACTAACGTGAGCCAAAAAAAGAAACAAAGAAACACAAAGGACTTTATTAGTTCCCCAGCCACCAGCCCAGGATGTGAAGGATGCCTTCGGGCCCTGGCCCCTGCAGTGCTGGTCCTTCCCCATCTGGTTTCCTCCTCAGCCATGTGCTCTGTGCAGGCAAGATGGAGGGAAGGCTACTGGACAAGTACTCAAAAGAGGGTACTTGGATCTCACTCGAGAAAGAATTCGAGGAAAATCCATAAAGGGAAAGCTCGTTTATTAGGAAAGTAAAGGAATAAAGAATGGCTATTCCATGGGCAGAGCAGCCCCGGGGATTGCTGGCTGCCCATTTTTATGGTTATTTCTTGATTACATGCTAAACAAGCGGTGGATTTTTCATCAGATTTCTGGGAAAGGGGTGGGTGATTCCCAGCACTGAGGGTTCCACCCCTTTTTAGAACATATAGGGTAACTTTCAGAGGGCAACATCTGAAAGTTGCATCTGTCAACTGTCATGGTGCTGGTGGGAGTGTCTTTTAGCATGTTAATGCATTATAATTAGCATATAATGAGCGGTGAGGATGCCCAGAGGTCACTCCCATGCCATCTTGGTTTTGGTGGGTTTCCCGGCTTCTTTATTTACTTTTTATTTTATTACTTTTTATGAAACGATATCTCGCTCTGTTGCCCAGGTCTCGGCTCACTGCAGCCTCTGCCTCCCGGGTTCTCCTGCCTCAGCCTCCCGAGTAGCTGGGACCACAGGCGTCCGTCACCACACCTGGCTAATATTTGTATTTAGAGACTGGGTTCACTATTTTGGCCAGGGTGGTCTGGAACTCCTGGCCTCAAGTGATCCACCTGCCTC
>NW_012114522.1:97078-98054 GCF_000951035.1 Colobus angolensis palliatus | reverse complement strand
AGAGGAGAGTCACCAGGCACTGCTGTGAGTTACCAACTTGTGCAGTTTCAGCACCCTTAACCTCCACGGGAAGCTCCCAGATTCCTAAGCGCCACTAAAGCCCAGGAGGGCTCAAGCCTGACACAGCACCAGCTTCTCGGGGGCCCTGATGCGGACTCCCACGGTGGAGGCTGTCACCGCATGCCAGGCGCACGCTGGGGCCCCGGCCGCCAGGCCCTGACTGCAGGGTCATGGGAGCCGCCCCTTTCAAGGGCAGATAGATACGCTTGGAGAAAATAAAAACTGGCCACAAACACACAAACCTCAGGAATCTCAATGAGGGGCACAAGGCAACGGGACAACCATCAGAAGATGCAGGAAATGCCAACGGGCTCCGGCTGTCTGACACCCAGGCCCTGGGGAAAGGGAGGCCCGGCCGCCCCGTCTCTTCCTGGACCACCACATCCCTGGCTGAGTATTGAGACCAAGTCTGGGGGTGGCACAGGGCAGTGCAGGGCTGGTGGACTCGCCATCCATTCCCAAGCCCCAGCTGGCCTCTCCCTGGGTGCAGGGAAAGCTCGCACCCCAGCACGCAAGGCGCCCACACCTGGGCGTGTCTGAGGCCTCAGGGGGTACACTTGCGGCTTTTTCTTCAATCCAGCTTGAGTGAAAACACAACTCAGGTATTAGTGTGGAAAGATCTGCACACTCCCAAGGCACGTTTTATTTCGATGCATTTATTACAATTCCAGTTGGGAGGAGACGCCAACACCTGCTCCTTCCCGGCACCAGGGTCTGCTCTGCGGTCCGCACGGGGATGCTCAGCATCGCTTGGGTTCCACGTCCTCCTCACTGGGGACCATGGTCAGGCAGCCCTGCGACACACAGCGCTGGCCTCAGTCACACGGCTGATGCGAAGGTTTCACTTTCCTTAAGTGTAGACAACCATTTACAAACTTTTGAGGGGGTGCTAATTTTTTTTTTTTTTTTTTTTTTG
>NW_012114522.1:90832-96043 GCF_000951035.1 Colobus angolensis palliatus | reverse complement strand
TTTCACCATGTTGGCCAGGCTGGTCTCAAACTCCTGACCTCAGGTGATCCACCTGCCTCGGCCTCCCAAAGTGCTGGGATTACAGGCGTGAGTCACTGCGCCCAGCCAGGATGCCATTTTCAAAAAGGAATCCGCTTCCCCCATGCAGCAGGCAAAGGAGGTGAGAGTCTAAGAGCCAGAGCAGGGAGAGATGCACGCGTGGGTGCCACCTGACGAAGGTTCCACAGGATGCCGATTTCTGAGCCCAGTGTAAAATATTTTGTTATCGACATGGGAACCCGTTTGTGAACGTTGGAAAGCAGTCCTGTTTTGGATCAGAACAATGTAATCTCGGCTCACTGCAACCTCCGCCTCCCAAGTTCAAGCGATTCTCTGCCTCAGCATCCTGACTAGCTGGGACTACAGGTGCCTGCCACCATGCCTGGCTAATTTTTGTATTTTTAGTAGAGTTGGGGTTTCCCTTTGTTGGCCAGGCTGGTCTTGAACTCCTGACCTCATGATCCACCCACTTCAGCCTCCCAAAGTGCGGGGATTACAGGCGTGAGTCACTGCGCCCAGCCGTCTTATATAATTTTATCTCCCAAATACACAACAGCAACAAAGCTCATTGCGAGGATGTTCTCATTGTTCTGGCTGGCCTCTACCTAGCACCACGTGGCTCTCAAACTGTATAAAATTGCTTGTAGGAGCCATTGCACACAGAAAAAGTATGATGTTTTCACCTTGGTAGTCAGTATGTTTTTCTTTTCACATACACATACATATATTAGTCTTTAAGTGTTTTTACCCCTCTTCTGAAGAGTCTATAGAAGCAGCCTCTGTTTGGTCTGGAAACCGGGGTATGTATGTTCTCATCTAGATCTAATGGCAAAGCTTTCTCCCTTTCACTTTTGTTGATGTCTTTGAAACACCCGGATTCGATCATCTGCATGCACAGAAGAGCAGGACAGAGAAGTTGCAGAGAAGCTTCCAGGTCAGTGCGTGTCTCCCAGCGCCAGCAACTCCTGCCCAGCCCCGCGCGGAGCAGCTCCTACCCAGTCCCGTGCGGGGCACCTCAGAGCTCCCACACCCACTGTGGGGCCCCTTTCCTGGGTTCCTCCTTCCCTGCCTCCTGACCTCTTCTTGGACAAGTAACATGGTCTCCTCTCCCCTTGTCTCTCAGTGTACCCCCCAAAGTGGGGAACTACCATGGGAACTCTGGCTGCCAGTCAGCCCTGCTTAGGGAGGGGGGCTCAGGGGTGGCAGGCAAGCGCCCATCGACCCAAAATAGCTACCTCCTGTCCACTTCCTGCCACTGGGACCAGGGACATACCGTGCTTCTGGACAGCTGCTGATATGGTTCTTAGCTTGCCCATGGTCTAGTCCTGTGGTCAAAAGTCTTACACAATCTTTTTTTTTTTTTTTTGAGACAAAGTCTCGTTATGTCACCCAAGGTGGAGTGCAGTGGCTCAATCTCGGCTCACTGCAACCTCTGCCTCCCAGGTTCAAGCGATTCTCCTGCCTCGGCATCCCGACTAGCTGAGACTACAGGCGCCTGCCACTATGCCTGGCTAACTTTTGTGTTTTTAGTAGAGTCGGGGTTTCACTTTGTTGGACAGGCTGGTCTCGATCTCCTGACCTCGTGATCCGCCCGCTTCAGCCTCCCAAAGTGCTGGGATTACAGGCGTGAGCCACCGCGCCCAGCCGTCTTGTATAATTTTATCTCCCAAATACACACACACACACCCTTTTCCTGGGTCATTGCTGGAACTAACGTAAAGCTGCTGTGCTGGAAGGGCAGTACCTCATTCTGCCAAGGGATGGAGACACACCCTGTAGCAAACTGAGCGTAGAAGTCTTCATCTGCGGTGTCCAGGTAGATCCCTTTCACTGCTGAGAACTGCTCGATATCCAGGACATCCTTACAGTAAACGGCATGAGGCTGTACAGCAAGAACAGAGGCAGCCTCTGAGGTCACTACAGCAATTCTCAGCTCCCTCAGTTCCCAGGAACGAAACGCCCAGCAAACTGACGCATAAACACTGCCATTCTTCCTCCCTCCATTTCTCTGCCACGCCCCTCCCTCACTTGAGGCATTTTCTAAATCAGAGAATGTGTCCTCTCAAGAGGTGGTTCGCCAGCTTTTAGTGTCACCAGTCTTGTGGGTACTGTGTCAGGTGCTCTGGCTCTCTCCCTCTCTCTCTCTTTCTCACACACACATACACACACACACCCCTTCTGAGGGCCATGCCCTTCTCTTTTCTGTAGTGGAAAATGGATTGCAAACAAAGGCCAGGGATGCAGGACAAATATTAGAAGACGCAGCACAGGCCCGGAGAAGTGTGAGCAGGGACAGAGGCCGCCAGCAGTGGGATCCCTTAGTGACAATTCTCGCACCTGCCTCCAACTCTAGGTGCGCTCCCTGCAAAGCGCCTGGAGAAAACCTGAGGAACAGCAGCGGCTCCCACTTCCCGCCCTCCTCCAGGTCCATCGAGTGGTCTCCAAGGCTGCAAGAGGCTCAGCTCCCTGGGTCGGCAGGTCCCTCCTCTGGGACAGGAGCCCAGGCCTGCAGCTCCTATCCCGGCACTGCTGTCCTCAGAGGCAAAGGGTCAGGCAGGCAGGAGGGGGTGCCAAGGCCCAGGTCTCCACCTGCCGCCAGTACAGTTGTTTGCACTTTCAGGGCAAAGGAACAAACAGCACGGAAGTTGGCAGCTGTGGGGCCCTCATCTGCTCATGCCGGAGGCACCCGCAGTTCTGAGAACACTTTTCACCCAGGACTTGTGCACTACAGTAAAGCAGTGACGCTCCAAAGGCCACGGTCAGCACTGCTGTTAGAGCAGCTGCTCTTCACTCATTCATCCCCTCAGGGTGGGGAGCGGGAAGTCCACAGGCAGGCCCTGCCCCTAGGGGACAGTCCAGAGGAAGGTGTCCCAACAGCACGTTCACAAGGAGGTACAGTGACCACTTCAGGGTCCTCAGTATGGGGCCAGGCCACAGTCCCAGGACCTCATGAGAAGCAGGGTGGGGATACGCGTTCCAGACAAAGGAAGCAGGGGCGGCTCACGGCCGTGGGAAACACAGGAACGAGAGAGAAAGCCAGCCCTGAGACCAGAAAGGGGACACGGGTGGCCAGGCATAGTGGCTCATGCCTGTCATCCCAGCATTTTGGGAGGTCAAGGCAGGGGGATCGGTTGGGGCCAGGAGTTCAAAAGTAGCCTGGGCAACACAGGGAGACCCCCGTCTCTAGGAAAAAATTAAAAATGAGCTGGGTGTCGTACGCCTGTGGTCTCCGCTACTTAGGGGGCTCCACCAGCATTGAGGCTGAAAGTGACACCAGGCAGGGAGCCAGAGCACCACTGAGGTCTGTGAGGGGCCCAGTGAGTGGCCAGAGGACACTGGGGTGACAGAAGAGCCAGGTAGGATAGGCACCATGAGCAAAAGCCACATGCTGGCTGTACCTGGTGATTCCGTATCTGTTGTCATACAAAACAACAAACAAACAAACAAACAAAAAACTGTGCTGCAGCTGGACACAGTGGCTCACGCCTACAATCCCAGCACTCTGGGAGGCCAAGGCGGAGGACCACTTGAGGCCAGGGGTGCAAGACCAGCCTGGGCAACACAGTGAGACCCCCCATCGCTATTTTTGAAAAAAGAAAGAGAAAACCCGTGCAGTGTGGATCCCTGTTCCCAGGGCCCCGCTCATGCTGGCAATGCACTTACATCAGGACAGAAAGGGGGCTCCAACATGTTTGCCTCCAGCCTCCTGAAGTTGATGTTCTTGAACACGGGGTGCTGCTTCACCCCAGCCGCTCCCTCGCCCCTGCAGCCCAGCCGCTTGCTTGGATTCTTGGTGAGTAACTGCAAGAGGCAGAAATAGAATCCACTTAAGCCTCTGGATAAAAATGAAAACTCAGAACTCCCTCCATAATAATAACCAAAGGACTGGGAGGGCAGAAAGCAGGTGCATCAAACAAATCATTTCAAAGCATCAACCAAACCTCAGGAACTCAGACTTTACTCATTAAATTATGTGATGCTTCACAGAGGAAGGGGGCTGAGGTTTTGATTTGAGCTATCAATAAATAAGGGGTTGGCTATGTTATTCTTTACATTTAAAAAATTAATCATAAAAATTTGGGGATTTTTAGAGGAAAGAGAAACTGTTGTGAATTTCAGAAATACCACTAAGGACCTCAGATGAGGCAAACATTGAGGAAACCGAGTTCTAAAAATATATTCTTAATACTTTGGTATTCTAGTGTATTCTGAAAATGACCAGAAAGTATCTCTTTAGAAAGTATTCCTTACATGCATGTTTACAATCATCACAAAGTCAAATAAGCCTTCCTCCACAATTCTTATCAATCAGAAAAAGCAGGGCTCTGCTCAGAAGCAACACATGAAAGACCTGAACCCCTGAAATGTGACCTAGACCCAGGCTTGGGAAACCACGGTCCAGCCACCACAGGCACCAGCTGCCTGGTTTTGTAAACAAGGCTTTATCGGCACCAGCCTTTTGCACTGTATTGGCAGAGCTGAATAGCTGTAATAGAGACCTGCAAAGTCTAAACGCTATTTACCATCTGGCCTTACAGAAAAGTATGCTGATCCCTGGCCAACTCAAAGTCCCAAAGACCAGAAAGCATTCTAGTCTGTGCTTCTATCTCCCACCTCTCAGCTCCTTGCTGGGCTGTGCCTGCTCCAGGGCTGTGTCTACAAAGCTCTTTGGCTCGCTGACTCCTGCTCAATTCTTCAGGTTTTAGCTTTCTAGCCCTCATCCCTGCACTAAATTAGGCTCCCCAACTTTTTTTGCTACAGCCTGAGGGCATCCTCCACCTCTCCTTGATGACAAATATTTCATGCTGAGAATGAGTCATTTGAATGTACCGTGATTGCCAGGCTGTCCTGCTAGACTCAAAGCTTCCTGAAGCTGGGGCTGTGTGACTCTTGCCCACTGTGACACCCCAGCGTCTAGCCAGAGCAGGCGCTCAGTAACAGTTGCTCAGTGCATTTGTTCTTTGCATGCTTTGTCGATTTACAAGAGATCTGAAGGCTGGGTGCGGTGGCTCACGCCTGTAATCCCAGCACTTTGGGAGGCTGAGGCGGGTAGATCATGAGGTCAGGAGATCAAGACCATCCTGGCCAACATGGTGAAACCCCAAGTCTACTAAAAACACAAAAATTAGCCAGGCGTGGTGGCACGTGCCTGTAGTCCCAGCAACTCGAGAG
>NW_012114522.1:71921-89710 GCF_000951035.1 Colobus angolensis palliatus | reverse complement strand
GGGTTTCACCATGTTAGCCAGGATGGTCTCTATCTCCTGACCTCATGATCCACCCGCCTTGGCCTCCCAGAGTGCTGGGATTACAGGTGTGAGCCATGGCGCCCGACCCATTCTGCTTTTTCACTGCAGTCATTTCTGTTTGTTTTAGGCCTAACATTAAACTGTGAGCTCTTAGGGGCAGATTCCATTTCTAGTACATATTTATACGTTCTTGCAGCCCTGTCAGTGTCGTGAGAAGACTCCATTATTTAATAGTCAGCTCTAAGCAGAGTGAGCTAGCCGGGAGAACTCCAGGGTGACCCCTGGCTCCGGGACAAGCCTGTAGCACCCATGACTTCATATATGGAAACACATGAAAAGGACATCAGACTAATTCCTCTCCAGCCACTGCCAGCCCACGTCAGTTACCCAGGCACGGCTGCTAGGAATGCCCACACCCAGGCAGGGGCCTATGCCTGGCTGCTTGGTCCTGTGGCCTTCTCTTCTCCAGTGACCTTATCCTCCATCCCCGCAGTGACCCCCAGCCACTCTCTCCCGGTCACACTCCAGACTCTTGGCCAGCAAGAGCTCCCTCCATCAGCTCCACTCCAAGCAGCTTCCTCTCTGAGCATCCCTCTAGTCTTTCTAACTCTGGCCTGGAGGGGCCTGGACTCCCAACTTGGACTGTGCTTGGCCCATCCTCTGTTGAACCTGCTGTTCCCTGTGCCCCTTTCCTCGTCCACTGGAGCCAGCGTCGAGCCCATGGTCTGTCCTCTAGTCACTCCTCCGCATGCAGCCCGGCTCCCCGGCCTCTCTCTAGCTGCTGGACCAAACCAGAGCTGGGCGAGTGCAGCTCCCTGCTGGCTCTGAGCCTGCCCACCCAGGTGTGGCAGGAGCCCAGCACACAACCACGGCCACTCCCCTCCCTTCAGGTCCACATGGCTCTTGATGCTGTTGAGGAAAACCCTGCTTTCTAGGGCTTCAAGCCTCCCCTCTCCTCACACTGCCTCCCACCTTTGCTCCCCACTGGGCTGACCATCTGAGAAAAAGCAGCTCTGTTAAGAGACCATTTACAGCCCCGCTCACATCTCCCCAGCTGTGCTGCGCTGGCCACAGACTCTGCCTCCTCTCCGATCGCTGGAGGAACTGTCCACAGACTCCCTGTGTGCTGGCTGCTGTCCTCCCCACTGCAAGGACTTGGCTCTAGTGAGTACCCCCTTCCCTCCAGCCCACCCTGGGGTCAGCCTGAAGTCTTCACCACCACCTGCCTTCAGGATCCATCCTGAATCTGACAGTGGTCATCTGCCATCCCTTCTCACACCTGCTCTGCCACCACCGAGGTCTGCGTCACCTTTACTCTCACCTGAACAGCTGCAAAGCCCCCAATGGCCTTCCTCCTTCCTGTCCATTCATTTTCTCCCAGTGGCCGGCAAGCCTGGTCCCATCACATCACTCTTCACAGAGCCCTGTAATGGCTTCATGGCCATCAGAGGAAGCAACACTTAAGGCTCGACAGTGATGACAATGACAGGTGACAGGTGGTTCTGCATGGCCTGGGCTTGCTGCTCTCTGTCCTGTCCCCCTCTAACCCCCTCCCGCTCTTGCCAGCGGCCTGCTCTGCCCAGCAGGCCAACTCCCTTTCTCCCCCAGAGCCTGCCGCCCCTCCAGGCAGTTCCCTGTCCTCCAGAGTGCGGGTCCTCCCCACAGCCCACATGTCTATGCATTTGTTCTGTTTCCTGTCACTTCTCGCTGGGAGGGCAGGGACTTCTGTTTCCTGTCAGTTCTCGCTAGGAGGGCGGGGACTTCTGTTTTACTTGCTGCTGTTTTCCCCAATGCCTAGGACAGTGCCTGGAGCGTACAAGATGCTCAATAAATCCTCGTTGAATGAAAATAAATGAAAAAAAAAAGTGCTCAAAAAATACTGGTTTGAAATAAGTAACAGAGTTTCCCTCACTGATTGAGAGTCTGGGCAGTGAGGGGTGGTAACACAGTCCGGTCCCAGAGGCAGATGGACCCTGACAGCCCCTTGCTCATTCTGGGACCAGGGGCCAGGTCCCCACTGCTTAGGGCTCGTCTCCTTGCTGTGACTCACAGGTGCCACTGTCAGCCTCAGAGGCTCTTAGCACAATTGAGGGAATTGTCCATCTAGCACTAGGCCCAGAGCCAGGTACACAGCAGGCCCTCAGGTCAGAGTGTCTCTGGGACTACAATCACTGGCAGGTGGCTGAACCCTTACCATCTCAAATTACATGAAAGATTGGTTTTATGTCTAACTTCATATAAAACTGGTCAATGAAACAAGGCTCAGCTGTTTTCTGAAAGCTGAATTAATAGCCTTGGTACCACTCTTCCCTTTCAATAGCATCGTTTGAGATATCAAACCATGAATTTTACTCTGTTTTGCTCTAATTGAAACCCAATTAAGTCATTTTCAGATCATGTCTGGAAACTTTTCTCGCTGGCCCTTTTTGTCTGATGAAATCCCAGTGCCAGGAGCATGGGGAAGGAGGCAGGCAGACGTGAGCCTCCTGAGCACGCATGTCCCGCCTGCTGGGCCAGGAGACAGGTGGACGTGAGCCTCCTGAGCACGCATGTCCTGCCTGCTGGGCCAGGAGACAGGTGGACGTGAGCCTCCTGAACACACGTGTCCCGCCTGCTGGGCCAGGAGACAGTTGATGTGAGCCTCCTGAGCACGCATGTCCTCCCTGCTGGGCCGCGGGGGCAGGGGCAGGGCCTGGGAGGTGGGTGGCCAGGGTTTGCTGAAGATGACAGACCAACACTTGTTATATCTGCCAGTGAAAACAACTAGAATGAGAAGTGCCATTTCCCAGCCTCTACAGAGCCTGACCTACCATCCTGCAGATAGATTTGGCATCCTCTGAAAACTTCTCGGAATACTCCTCAGTATCATTCTTGATTCTTTGATCGATCTCCTCCCGTTTGACTTTTTCTTTGAATTTTTTGAATGGAGAATGTCCCTGAATCATTTCATAGATCAGACAGCCAAGTCCCCACCAATCGGGACTAAATGTATACTTTTCATTATTGACAACTTCAGGTGCTACATAACAAATACGGGAAATGGAAATTAAGTTAAATTTTGATTTTAAATTTTCTTATATTTTCCAATAATACAGTATACATTCAACGTGTGTGACAACATGGACGAACCTTAAAAACATTATGTTAAGGCTGTGCCAGTGGCTCACACCTATAATCCCAGCATTTTGGGAGGTCGAGGCAGGCAGGTCACCTGAGGTCAGAAGATCGAGACCAGCCTGGACAACATGGTGAAACCCGTCTCTACTAAAAATACAAAAATTAGCCGGGTGTGGCAGCAGGCGCCTGTAGTCCCAGATACTCAGGGAGCTGAGGCAGGAGAATCGCTCGTGCCTGGGAGGTGGACGTTGCAGTGAGCCAAGATCGTGCCACTGCACTCTAGCCTAGGCGACAGAGTGAGACTCCGTCTCAAAATAAAAAAAAAGGTCTGAAATTAGATGGTGGTCATGGTTGCATGGCTCTGTGAAAATACTAAAATCTGTTGTATTACACACTTCAAACTGATGGACTTTATGACATATGAATTATAGCCCAATAAAACTAATATTTTTAAACATTTGTATGATTCATCCAGGATGAGCTGAACTGCCACAGAGTCACATTCACAAGGGACATGGCGGTCTAGGGAAGGCTCCCCCTCCTGAAGGGGCTCTCTCCAGACACACAGAGCCATGCCCAGAGCGCCCCAAGTGTCATGTCTTGCCAGCTATCCCAGGTCAGTGAAAAATCCCAGAAGACGCAGGAGCAGAAAGCCACAAGACCTTGGGGTCTTCCTGCAGGACTCTGCGAGACCCTCAGAGGCCACCCCTGGGGGTTGGCTGGCACTGCCCCTGGATCTTTGGAATAACCAGAGTGGGGTGATTTCCTGAGGCTCTGAGAGGCCGTCATGCACGGGGAGGACATTGGCAGAGTGAGGAGACCTGCAGTGTCATCCCGATTCTGCCCTCACTTTGCTGAGTGACCTCAGGACTCACAACCTCTCGGGCCTCACCCCTCATCTGTAAGAAGGTGAGGGCAGCCTACAGGATCCCCAGCAGCCTCAACACTCTGACAGGTTAGAGATTCAAAACACCATTGTGGCATCTACTAGTGTCCAAACCGACGCCGGCCCCGGTCCATTCAGGGTGGCTTTCTCTGTGTTCTGAGGCGCTCAGGCACCCGGAGAGAAAGGATAAGGATGCTGAAAGCCTCGCACGAACCCATGTAGCCGACTGTTCCAACTCTTCCTCGAACCATCTGCCCTTCTGGGATCTCCGTGGCCAAACCGAGGTCTGAAATCCGGATGTGCCCTGTGTGTTCAAATATGTTATTACACAGGCCACGGGGGCAGTAGTGACACTTTAACAACAATCAACATGGGAAAAAAGGCCCCTCAGAAACCATGGATGGAAATAACAGTATTTCATACTCTGGAACAGTAAATATAAAATGATATTTAACCTTTTTCATGTTTAGTAAAATTCCATACAGTGCATTCAGTTTCACTAGTAGCAGGAAAATTTGATTTTTGCCTGGCTATTGATTAGGAAGCTCTTTAATCATAGACAAACCCTTGACAAGACAGAAACATTGGATTTATTATTTTATGTCATACAACTTCCAGATACATCAATAAAAATATAATGAATATTATATCAACTACAGAAGAGTAAATAAACACTTTGTCAGAGTACCAGTACTATATACAGGGACAGCTATGCATGAATGACATGGAGTTTTTCTCTTGAGAACAAATGGTAATAGAGTCGGGGAAATAATAAACAAAATTAAGGTACTTAGGAAACTATATTGTGTTAATGCCTTGTATACAGGAGGATTTAAATATCTGTTGAATTCCTATGGAACTAACAAATTAGGCCAGACATGGTGGCTCACATCTGTAATTCCAGCACTTTGGGAGGCCAAGGTGGGAGGATTACTTGGGTCCCAGATTTTGAGACCAGCCTGGGAAACATGACAAGACCCTGTCTCTACAAAAAAAGGACGTTTTTAAAAATTAGCTGGGTGTGATGGCACATGGCTATGGTCCCATCTACTCTGGAGGCTGAGGCAGGAGGATCGCTTGAGCCCGGAAGGGTGAGGCTGCGGTGAGTCATGATCACACTACTGCAGGGCAAGAGTGAGAACCTCTCTCAAAAAAACTATAAAGAAAGTAAGAAATTATTGAAAACATTCTGCTGAGTATGTAGAAAAATAAGCCAGCCCTGGAAGCGGACACTATCTTCAATTTATCCACCACTTACCCTCAGCTTCTGATATAGTACTCAGGCTTACAGTAGGTGCTCAATAAATACTTATTGGCAAAATGAATGAACAACCAATAAATGTTTCCTAAAAACTGAAAATATGCACCATGCCCTCCAAGGCACTGTAGTCATTTTAAAACAGTCTCCATGATGCTTTAGAGAGGAAAGCCGGCCTCTGACTCGGCTGCATGCACATAATACACCACCCCCTGCCCTTGCTGCGTGCCCACCCTGGGAGGTGGGAGAGTACAGGGGTGAGGAGCACAGATCCTGTAGCCAGATGGAGTGGGTCTGAGTCCTGGCTCTGCCATTTACTATCACGTCTCAGTTTCCTCCCCTCGTACAGATGCATTCTTTCAATAATCCAGATTTCATTTTCTTTTCTTTTTTTATTTTATTTTGTAGAGACAGGGTTTGGTCATGTTGTCCAGGCTGGTCTTGAACTCCTGGGCTCAAGCGATCCTCCCACCCCGGCCTCCCAAAGTGCTGGGATTATAGGCGTGTGACACTGTGCCTGGCCAGCTTTCATGTATTTTTCATTTAAGTAGAGTGCTAGCATGTTGTAACTTTTTTTTTTTTTGGCATCATTGACTTATTTTTCTTATAAAAATGGATTTTTAAACCGAGAAATGCAACTTAAAACTACATTGAAATACCAATTCCCGGCTAACAAACTGACAAAAGCTCCAAAGTTCGAGAACTCGGTCTGCTGGCGAGGCTGTGGGGAAACAGGTGCTCTTGGGCACTGCTGGTGGGAATGCAGATGGGACAACACCCTGGAGGGGAGTCTGGCAATACCTGGCAAATTGCATATGAATTCACCCACTTCTAGGCTGCTATCAAGGATACATGCAACAAACTAGGAAATAACATGTGCTCTCCATTGCGGCACTAACGGAAACAGCACGAGTGGAGATGACACGCCCACCAGCAAGTGCCATGCAAACAGGGCAGGTGCGCCTGCAGGAGGCGCAGCAGACGGCAGAAGCTCTTCATGAGTGTTCAACAGAAAGAGCCATCTTTGCTACATATTCAGTGAAACAGCCAAGTGGAGGACAATACGTGTGGTCTACTACTTTATTTAAAAACAAGTGGGGAACTTGTTTACATAGAATATGTATATGTCTATACATATACCATATGTAAATGAAGGAATAATATATGAGCTAAAATAATTACTTGGGGGTGGTCAGGGATGGAGGGATGGAATCTAGACATCTCTCAATACATTCTATTTTGTGGTTTTATCTTTGGAACCACATAAATGTTTTACATAATTATAACATTAAAAAATTAGATTGCTGGCCGGGCGCGGTGGCTCAAGCCTGTAATCCCAGCACTTTGGGAGGCCGAGACGGGCGGATCACAAGGTCAGGAGATTGAGACCATCCTGGCTAACATGGTGAAACCCCGTCTCTACTAAAAAATACAAAAAACTAGCCGGGCGAGGTGGCGGGCGCTTGTAGTCCCAGCTACTCGGGAGGCTGAGGCAGGAGAATGGCGTAAACCCGGGAGGTGGAGCTTGCAGTGAGCTGAGATCTGGCCACTGCACTCCAGCCTGGGCGACAGAGCGAGACTCCGTCTCAAAAAAAAAAAGAAAAAGAAAAAATTAGATTGCTAAAAATTGAAAGCAAAATTAAGAAAACAAACCTAATGGTGTATCCAGCTGGTGGTATAACCACATAGAAAGGAATGATACTGAGTGACTTTTTTTTTTTTTTTTTTGAGACAGAGTCTCACTCTGTCACCCAGGCTGGAGTGCAATGGCATGATTTCAGCTCACTGCAACCTCCACCTCTCAGGTTCAAGCGTTTCTCCTGCCTCAGTCTCCCAAGTAGCTGGGATATTATAAGTATGAGCCACCTTGCCCACCTAATTTTTGTATTTTTAGTAGAGACAGGGTTTCGCCATGTTGGCCAGGCTGGTCTTGAACTCCTGACCTCAGGTGATCCACCCTCCTTTGCCTCCCAAAATACTGGGATTACAGGCCTGAGCCACCGCGCCCAGCCTCTGAGTGACTTTAAATGAATTTGAGTGAACAACCCGAGAACCAAAGAACTTTTGCTGATGACTAAAAGAATCACAAAGAAATCTTATACTGTTTTTCTGTTTGTTTTTGTTGTTGTTGTTTGTTTATTTGTTTTTTGAGATGGAGACTCATTCTATCACCCAGGCTGGAGTGTGGTGGTGCGCGATCTTGGCTCACTGAAACCTCTGCCATCCCCGGGATGCTGGAATTCCAGTACCCTCCTTCCTCACAGGGTGGAGTGTCGTACATGAATTAGATAAGCATGAAAGCATCTGGCAGAGGTGTAAAAGGAGACTAGCATTCCAAGTCCCCTGCGACTGCCCTCAGTCTCCGCGTTAGACGCCTGTCCTTTTCTTGGCAGGAGCCACTTTGACCCTGCCATATGCGCTCTACTAGACTGTAAGACCCTTCTTTGCCAAGAAAACTCACTTGAAAGAAGCTCTCTCCCAGCACTGCTTGCGAGCTATGTGTGAGCACAAGCACACACGCCAGGAGTCCAACCATCCTTGCATTCTGGGTATGACTGTCCCTTAGAGGAACCAAGATGGAGTGTGCACCCATGCTGCTGACAAGGAGCCTGCTGAAAAGGGCCACTCCCTCTCCACTATTACAGGGTCTCCAAGCAGCCATCTGTACCCTGCTTTGTGACACATGCTATGGGACAAGGGGACAGCACCAGGGGCAGCATGACAAAGTTTAGAGGGGAATGGAAATAAAAAAGGAATAAAGCAAGAGGTGGGTCAACAGCAAGAAACAAGAGAGAGAAAATGTTCTGACTTTGTGTTTACTTTAGTATGCTTCTAGGCAGGGCACAGTGGCTCATGCCTATAATCCTAGTGCTTTGGGAGGCAAGGCAGGAGGATTGCTTGAGGACAGTAGTTTGAGAACAGCCTGGACAACATAGCATGACCCCTATCTTTACAAAACATGGTGATGCACACCTGTAGTCCCAGCTCTGCAGAAAGCTGAGGTGGCAGGATTGCTTGTTCCCAGCAGTTCAAGGCTGCAGTGAGCTATGATTACACCACTGCACTCCAGCCTGGGCGACATAGCAAGACTCTGTCTCAAGAAAAAAAAAAGGCTTCTGAACTCAATCATTAATTGAAAATTATGACCAGCTTTGCTTCTTGCCTAAATACAGGGAAATGACCAAATTGTCAGTATTTTATCTTTTTAAAATGAACACATACCACAGAGTTTTCTTTGTTGTTGTTTCCATTCTCTATTAATTATTAAGTCCACTTTCTGCATCCAACTTTCTGTATCCAAGTCCCTTAACAAAGTCTACCCGTTAGATGGGAAAGGCTTGCCCACTTACCGCGATCATCAAGGAGAATATTCTCAGGCTTTAAGTCTCTATAAGGAAAGAAACAACAACAGAAGGCTCAATGATTCAGAAGCTGGCACTGTGATTCCTGAGTACCCAGTGGGAACAACCAGCATGAGCAAGGGCCAGGACGGCAGAAAGCAAAACCACCCTTCATGAGCCATGGAAACTGTCTTTAGCTGTCACATGGCAGGACGAGAATGTTACAAAATTCATCTCAGTAAACAGCTCACATATGATGACAGTATAAAATGAACTGCTTTGCATAATTAGACAGATTTGAAGACATTTCAGTGATTAAATATGCAGCCCAGTAGTAAGGAAAGCAACTAGTCCTTAATGAACGTGGCTCAATTTCTCTTAACCATTAACATATTTTTAAGAGTTTCAAAAACTGAAAATTCCCCATATTAGAATGCCTCAAGCTGGGTGCGGTGGCACGTACCTGTAGTCCCAGCTACTCAGGGGGCTGAGGTGGGAATGTCACTTGGGCCATCGGTCATTCATTCAACAAATGCTTGGTGATAGCTACTGACGGTGAGTCCTGTGGACACAGCGGTGGATGGGGCAGCCATGGGCAGCCCCCACTGAGTGCAGGTGGGTGAGGCAAGTGGGTAGGGAGGTTAGAGGATGAGCCAAAGCTTACATGAGAAAATCCAGCTCATCTTGAGACTGAAGCCAAACACGGCGGCTCAGCTATAGTCACCTGTGAAGTGTGATTTACTCCAGGAGGAACAAAAGAATCCAATCTCCTACGGGTGTGTTCCATGCTCCAATACCACCAGACTCTTACCTCTAAGCAATGGCAACAAGGCTTCCTCAACTCAGGCGACCACCTCTGTGTCTAGAGGACTCACAGCCAGGGCAGCAATCCACCCCTTGCTCAATGCTCAAGGTGCAGAGGTGTCAGCCCCACTGCCAAGCCTGGTCTCTGATCCTTGAGAGATATTTATCCCATACTGGCTGTGGGATATAGAAGATAAGGAGAAGCCAAAGGTCCATCAGAACAGGGAGAAGTGAGATCAAGGACTCCCAAGAAGCTCATTGTCTGGCGTGACCATCTGAGCAGACAACGTGGGCAGCACCTGGAGGATGTGGGAGAGGGGGCACATCCTCACACCCTCGTGCTATGTGGGCTACCTCTGGACGGATGAGCAGGAGTCTCTCAGAATGACAGGAAAAGGGACTGGGTGGAGAGTGGCACCCACACAGGAACACCTTGTGCAAAGGTGCAGTGAGGTGAGGACACCTGAGCAGCTGAAACTCTCGCATGACAAGGGCAGGAGGTGCCCGTGTGGGAGGAGCAGGACCCAAGGCTGGAGGGCTCTGTGGGGAGCTGCATCACAAAGGCCATGAAGGCCAGGCTTGCAAGGTGACAAGGAGACACCATCAGGTCCCACATCAGGCCCCCTTCCCTTGGATATCAAACTCCAAGGGTCCTCAAGTCCCTGATATAAAATGGTGTAGAATTTCCATATAACCTACACACATCCTCCCAATTACTTTAAATCACCTCTAGATTACACATACTAGCAGACATAATGCAAATAATATGTAAATTGTTATTATACTATATCGTTTAGGGAATAGGGACAAGAAAAAGGTCTACATGTTCAATGCAGACGCAACCATCCTTTTTTTCTGAATATTTTCTCTTTTTTCCCCCTTTTCACCCTGCTGAGCAGGATGTTCTGAATATTTTCGATTCACAGCTGGTTGAATCTACAACATGGAACCCAGTGGGAGACCGACTATAACTGGTAGATGAACCCACAGAAGGGAGGAAATGAAATTGCCCAGGGAGAGTGGCTAAGAAGAGACCCAGAGCCCAGGAACGCCAGCATTTAAGGGATAGGAAGGGATTTTGTTTTTTCCTAAAACTAAATACATTGATTACACTAAACTATTAAGTTTAATTTAATTTTCTTTACTAAATTCTAAGATGCAAAAAAGAAACTACTACTTCAAGACATTAAATTGTTATGTTATATGGCAGGACATAATACATCCTTATCAGAACTATCAAAATACCTAAGAACCTTGGAAATGGGCTATTCTTATGCTTACCTGAGTAGCACTACCTTTATTTGATCAACTTAACAAGTAAAAAACAAACTTCTGCTTCAAAAAGACAATTTATTAGAAATGTAAGCTGGGCACGGTGGCTCATGCCTGTAATCCCAGCACTTTGGGAGGCTGAGGCCCGTGGATCACCTGAGGTCAGGAGATCGAGACCAGCCTGGCCAACATGGTGAGACCCTATCTCTAGTAAAAATACAAAAAATTAGCTGGGCAGGGTGGTGGGTGCCGTAGTCCCAGCTACTCAGGAGTCTGAGGCAGGAGAATCGCTTGAACTGCTGTGAGTCGAGATTGCGCCATTGCACTCCAGCGTAGGTGACAGAGTGAGACTCCATCTCAAAAAACAAAACAAAAAAACACCCAGGCCCTCTGGCTGGCCATATTCCCAATAGTGTAAGTGACCACCCCTATAAATCACCATCGAGGGGCTCCCAGCTACTCTCCTGCTCAGCCTGGAAGCAGCCAGTGTGAGCCAGGGAAGCCTACGGCTGGGAGAAACTGGCTCCAAGACTTGCAGGCTCCATTAGGTAGCACCGTTCTTACCTGTATACAATTCTTTCCCTCTGTAAATCTTCCAAGCCGCAACACAGCTCTGCAGCATAGAAAACAGCTCTCTGCTCATCAAAGCCGGGATTACCCAGGTTGTAAATGTGAAACTTCAGGTCCCCTCCGTTCATAATGGTGAGCACCAAGCACAAGGCATCTTTGGTTTCATAAGTGTAGGCTAAACTAACCTAAAGATAGCAACATCATAAAAACAGAACACGAACTTGCTCTTTCATTGGTGATTTCCTCTATTTGCTAATAAGCAAACAATCCATGTTAGGTTTATAATCAGAACATGCGAATACTATATGTTTCAGGGAAATGTACAGGACACATCACGTGCCTCTCGGACCTTGGCATACTGAACATTTTACCGCAGCTGTGTAGCCAAAAGAGAGAACTTCCTAAAGCTAAGCAAAGAAGTGGCAAAACTTCACCAAGACACTTGGGCTTATGACTCCTCTGTGTCGTGCTCTCATCACTTGAGCCGTGACAGTCTGTACTTCCCGGGCAACCACGTTCAGCACATAGGCTACGCCCCACCAGCGCGCAAGGGAGGTCTCACTGCGCCACCTCCTTCCCACATTTTGTGTTGGCAACCTTTTTAGTTTGAATCCTGCTGGTGGAGTAGTCTCTTACCGTGGTCTTAAGTTGCATTTCTGTATATATGCAAATATAGGGGACACTTTCATGTAATTAATAGCCATTTGGATCCTCTTTTGTGAAATGCCTAGTCTATTTTTTCCCCCATTTTTCTATTGGTTTGTATGTCAGTTCACACACACGCACACACACACACCCCCTGCTGGGATTTTGATTGGGGCTGCATTCAATTCATTTAATCTACAGATCAATTAGGGGAAACCAGCATCTTTACAGCATTGGGTCTTCCAATCTGGGATCATGGTCTTCCCCCATTTATTTAGATCTTCTTTATTTTTTTGAGACAGAGTCTTGCTCTGTCGCCCAGGCTGGAGTGCAGTGGTGCCATCTCGGCTCACTGCAACCTCTGTCTCCCAGGTTTTAAGCAATTCTCCTGCCTCAGCCTCCTGAGTTGCTGGGATTATAGGCACCCACCACCACGCCTGGCTAATTTTTGTATTTATAGTAGAGATGCGGTTTCACCATGTTGGCCAGGCTGATCTCAAACTCCTGACCTCAAGTGATCCACCTGCCTCGGCCTCCCAAAGTGCTGGGATCACAGGCGTGAACCATAGCACCCAGCCTCCTTCTTTAATTTCTTATAATAACATTTTACAGTTCTCAGTGTAGAAGTCTTGCACATTTTTGTCAGTTCTTTGCCTAGAATTATTTTTTAAGAGTCAAGGTCTTGCTATGTTGCCCAGGCTAGACTCAAACTCCTGGGCTCAAGCGATCCTCCCCTCTCAGTCCCCCAAGCCGCGGGGACGACAGGTGCACACCGCCCGCCAGGCCTTTTCTTAGATTTCGATGTTTCTTGAGGCCGTTGTAAATGGTATCAGTAACATTTCCATTTTCTAATTGTTAGTGGCTGATTCATATCTAATCACTTGGTTAAATCCTTAATAGGTTATCTAAAAATGTAGGAAGGTCTCCACATACAAAGATGTTGTTTGAAAATAATGACTTTTGGCCGGGCACAGTGGTTCACACCTATAATCCCAGCACTTTGGGAGGCCTAGGTGGGAGGATCACTTGATCCTAGGAGTTCCAGACCAGCCTGGGCAATATAGTGAGACCTCCATATCTATCTAAAAATAAATAAATAAATAAAAATTAAAAAAAAAGAAAAGAAAAAGAAAATGATGAGGGTTTTTTTTCAACCTTTTTTCTTCTTTTCTCTAACCTTAATCTCTTCCACTTTTTCCTTTACCTTACTGCACTGGCCAGAATTTCCAATATCATGTTGAATTGAAATGGTCAGCAGATATCTAGCCTTATTCCAGATCTCACGGGGAAAAGCTATTAATATTTTCATATTAAGTATGATTGTGCTAGAGATTTTCTGAAGGAAGTTCCTTTCTGTACCTGGTTTGCTTCGGGTTTTTAAGCATGACTGGGCATTAGCTCCTATCCAAAGCTCTTCCTGCAACCATTGAGATGACCATACGGTTCTTCCCTTGATTCTGGTAATATGATAAATTACATTATTCGATTTTCATTCCTGGAATAAATCCAACTTGGTCACAATGTGTTAAAACAGCAAGAGAGGTGGAGGAGAGGAGGCCCCAGCTGGCATGCAATAGACCACAGATTAAACCACAAGGAATTCTCACTGGTCCTTGAATTAGTAAGGTTCCCTTACTTCCTCTCCTCTTGTGAATATTCATTTAACATCTGCTCAATATATATTAAAATAATATTGAGAATCTTTTACCACGCCAGCCTTGTTGTAGGCAGCGGGAATGCAGTGGTGAGCATGGCTCTGAGGAGCTCTGTCCTAATATCGTGGTGGAGGAGGCCTGGGCAGTCACAGATGACAGACGAACCAATGCAAAGAAACCATCTGACAGAGTGACAGGTGACTCGCAGACTGCCTATGGGGAGTGACACCAAGGGCGAGAGGGAAAGGCAGCGACGCTCCAGGCAGAGCGTGGTCAGGCCCCTGGCCTCATGTGGCAGAGGCAGCAGCAGCTAGGTCCCTCAGTGCCTGAAAGGCCAGAGTTGAGTCTCATTTTATTCTCAGAGTGACAGGTGGCCACTGGAGTTTTTAATCCGGAAAGTGGATGACTAATTTAACTTTTCCAGACTGCCTTGCACTGCTCCGTGGAGAACAGACTGTGGGGGGCGAGGGTGCAGGCAGGGGCAGGGGGCTCCAGGGACAGGTGTTACTGCCATGGGTCAGGGCGCAGAAGGGATGAACGTGCCGCTGTAAGCAGGGAGAAAACACCGTCCCAGAAGCAGAAAAATGTCTCTAGGTTCCTTGGGAGAGGCCAATAATACAGAAATCAAAGCATTTAAGCAAAAGAAACTGTAACAACTGCATCTGTTCTTTTCATAAAGCTAGACTGGATTTTTATGTTCCAAGGCAGTTACACGGGATTTTTTTTTTTTTTTTTTTTTTTTTTTTTTTGTTTTTGAGATGGGATCTCACTCTCTCACCCAGGATGGAGTGCAGTGGGCAATAATGGCTCACTGCAGCCTGGACAGCCTGGGTTCAAGCGATCCTCCCACCACAGCCTTCTGAGTAGCTGGGACTACAGTCACACACCACCATGTCTGGCTAATTTTTCTTTCTTTTTTTTTTGGAGATGGAGTCTCACTCTATTACCCAGGCTGGAGTACAATGGCGCGATCTGGGCTCACTGCAACCTCTGCCTTCTGAGTTCAAGCAATTCTCCTGTCTCAGCCTCCCGAGTAGCTGGGATTACAGGCAGTCACCGCCACACCCAGCTAATTTTTGTATTTTTTTTTTTTTTTGAGACAGAGTCTCGCTCTGTTGCCCAGGCTGGAGTGCAGTGCTGCAATCTCAGCTCACTGCAACCTCTGCCTCCCAGGTTCAAGCGATTCTCCTGCCTCAGCCTCCCGAGTAGCTGGGACTACAGGCACCCGCCACCTCGCCCAGCTAGTTTTTTTTGTATTTTTTTAGTAGAGACGGGGTTTCACCGCGTTAGCCAGGATGGTCTCAATCTCCTGACCTCGTGATCCGCCCGTCTCGGCCTCCCAAAGTGCTGGGATTACAGGCTTGAGCTACCGCGCCCGGCCTAATTTTTGTATTTTATTAGAGACAGGGTTTCACCATGTTGGCCAGGCTGGTCTCAAACTCCTGACCTCAGGTGATCTGCAGGCCTCAGCCTCCCAAAGTGCTGGGATTACAGGGCGTGAGCTACAGTGCCTGGCCTTTTTGAAAAAAAATTTTTGTAGAAGCCAGGCTCGGTGGTTCACGGCTGTAATCCCCAGCATTTTGGGAGGCCAAGGCGGGCGGATCACAAGGTCAGGAGTTTGAGACCATCCTGGCCAACAAAGTAAAACCCAGTCTCTACTAATAATACAAAAAATTAGCTGGGTGTGGTGGTGGGCCTGTAATCCCAGCTACTTGGAAGGCTGAGGCAGGAGAATCACTTGAACCCGGGAGCCGGATGTTGCAGTGAGCCGAGATCGCGCCACTGCACTCCAGCCTGGGAGACAGTGCAAGACTGTCTCAAAAAAAAAAAAAATTTGTAGAGATGGGGGTCTCCCTGTGTTACCTAGGCTGGTTTCAAACTCCTGGGCTCAAGTGATCCTCCTACCTTGGCCTCCCAAAGTGCTGAAATGACAGGCATGAGCCACCAAGCCCAGCCAAAAAACATGTTTAAAGCAACTCCCAGATAAGCCCACTGTATTAAAGATTTTCATGCAATTGCAGGTGAGAGTGACATATCATATACACACACTGTGCTATTAAATCCAGGTGCTGGCTATGAAGGTACACTGTTTGGGAACATCTGTCCCCCTGCACAAAGCAGCTGACCTCAGGGCTAAGAAATAAATGGCTTGGAGGAAATAGCTCGAACATGACAAATCATTTTATAAATTCTCGTTCACACTCTCCCTTCAACCAGTCTTCAGACTTCAGTAGCTGCTACAGGACATACGTAACCAGGTAGAGAGAAACTGGGTTTGGAGATGAGAACCACACTACACCATGCATACTGTAAAGCCTGGAACTGCTTCCCTAAACTCATACCAGTCCACCCAATGTTCTGTCCTTCCCAGAAAGGTGGGAAGGTGGGATTTGGGCTTCATACAATTGCGATATGCTAGTTCAGGGCCTAGCGGTAAACTTCCCAGAAAAAGGAAAAGATAGAAAACAGATTGAGGCCAGAGGGAGGAGGCCCACATGAGAAGAGGGGCTAGAGATAGTATCCTCAGCCAGACGTGGTAGCTCACGCCTGTAATCCCAACACTTTGGGAAGCTGAGGCAGGTGGATCACTTGAGTTCAGGAGTTCAAGACCAGCCTGAGCAATAAAAGGAGATCTCATCTCTCCCTCTGTCTTTTTTTTTTTTTTTTTGAGACAGAGTCTCGCTCTGTTGCCCAGGCTGGAGTGCAGTGCTGCAATCTCAGCTCACTGCAACCTCTGCCTCCCAGGTTCAAGCGATTCTCCTGCCTCAGCATCCCGAGTAGCTGGGACTACAAGCATGCACCACCAGGCCCAGCTAATTCTTTTTGTATTTTTAGTAGAGACGGGATTTTACCATGTTGGTCAGGCTGGTCTCAAACTCCTGACCTCAGGTGATCCACCCTCCTTGGCCTCCCTAAGTAGTGGGATTACAGGTGTGAGCCACCACGCCTGGCCAGAGATCTCATCTCTAAAAATAAGAATAAAAATAAAAAAATTAAAACCTAGCTGGGCATGGTGGAATGTGCCCGTGCTCCCAGCTGCTTGGAAGGCTGAGGTAGGAGGATCACTTGGGCCTGGGAGGTCAAGGTTGCAGTGACCCAAGATCGTGCCATTGCACTCCAGCCTGGACCACAAAGTGAGACCTTGTGTCAAAAAAAAAAAGAGACAGAGAAGGTCTCCTCAAGCACAGCCAGGTCAGTGTCCTGGGGGCCAGAGAAACTTGACTGGAGACTGACAGCAAACAGAGATAAGCTCTGACTGGCTGTGATAAGGGAAATTCACCAAGAAACACAAGGTAACTAACCGACCTGGACAAGCTCCGCAAGCTGGCAGGTGTGAAGAGGCACAAAATGGGAGGCGGGGGACTACAGATTTATAACAAACCAGAAGTTAGAAGCAGTATCACTACTTTCATGTTTTCTAAGGTTTGAATAAGAAAGAAGAGAGCTGTTACTAAAAACAAAACTGTTACTAAAAAGAGCAAAACCCCACATAAACTCAGAAAACAAGAAATGACTTCCACAGCTTCAATGAGAGTGAGCTGAGCGGCATGTCGGCTGACATAAGTGCTACGAATCACCCGAGGCACAGTGAAGACTAAGAGGAGACACTTACTACGAATCTACTTTGCACTTTCTCCAGAATTCTTTTTTCATTTAGAGCCATGGCTTCACCTTTCCTCTTCTTTATTCTTTTTTTTTGTAGCTTTTTACAGGCATACATTTTTCCTGTGGCTCGCACTTGACAGGCACAAACCTAAACAGCAAAGTAAAGGAGGTTTATGTCCACCTGACATTTCTTAGGCCACACAAAGGAAACCCTTTGCTTGATGAGACCCTCGCTGGCAGAGACCAGCAGCAGCGCATGAGGAGACCGTTTCAACGGCGCGCGTTGTCAGTGCGAGTCGGCTCCTCCTCTCAGTGACGCGCTGTATTCTATCAACTCTAAGACAGTGTACGGATGGCACTAATTGGCATAGGTGATCACGGTACATCTGTTTAATTTTTAAATGTTCCCATATGTCTATTTTACTTTTTGTAAAACTGCAAAAGTTTTAAAAAGTAAAACTAAAAAGATTCTTTTTTCAGCTGGGCATGGTGGTTCATGCCTATAATCCCAGCACTTTGGGAGGCCAAGACAGGCAGATCACCTGAGGTCAGGAGTTCGAAACCAGCTTGGCCAACATGGCAAAACCCTGTCTCTACTAAAAATATGAAAAAAA